>NC_139699.1:60176959-60226959 GCF_964188405.1 Protomyctophum parallelum
TAGCGATGACTTGATTGGCTGAGCAAAGTGCATATTATTGAAGATAAAAAGCGAGGGCAGAAAAGTGAAAACGCCAAAAGTGATTGGCCGGAATTACCTTTGTGATGATTAGATTGGCTGAGCACAGAATGTGATGTATATGATGATGTAGAGCGCAGACGTGATTTTCTGTTTTACACTAAGCTCTTTGGTTCTGTTTGCCTTCTGTAGGACAGTCAACCATGGTAGGGCTTGGTGACTTGCCTCGACCCATTCTGACCTGAGATCAGATTCATACGAGGTTTCCACTAGACACACACTGGTCTGATTAACCCATTCTGACCTGAGATCAGATTCTAGAAATGTCAGCCGTTCTTCGATTTTTCGAAAATAGCAGACCTACAAGCTCGTATCGCGCCACTCGGTGGCGCGATATGAGCTTGTAGATCTGCTATTTTTCAATAGCTAAAGCATAACATTATGCCGACACCAAAATGGGTGCCCGATCAGAATGGGTTAACCATGGTAGGGCTTGGTGACTCGCTCAAATGAGAATACAACAAGAAACACGACTATGTCTATAATATATGAGATAATATAATATATGAGATAATAATCTTAAATAATCTTTGGCCCCTTCTCAATTCCTCCCTTGTCCCACCCGGTCAAAAAATAGACAAACCTGTCGTGTATGTCATAATACCTTCCAAACCCCTGTATGTTGCAGGAGAATCATTTCATTAGACCTGCACCAGCATCTCTCCTGCTTTTTTAGGGGGATTTCACCCCTCTTTGCGTGGTGGTCAACCCGGTCAAAGGTCAAAATTCAAATGCTTTTTAATGGATCTATGTTAATAAAGCCCCGATATATCAAACTGACTAATATAAAATCCACCAGAATACTGGAAATGACATCTACTTTGTTTCAAATTATTATCAGGGAAGGGGGGGGGGGGGGGGTGCGCTTGGGGACATCAAATGTGCATCATCAACTTCAGCCAGTCAATGTTAGTTTAAATGAACGATCGATGAGGAATCCATCCTGACAGACAGACTCTCAGGACAGAGAGAGTTGTGCTGTGTCCTGTAGAAGTGAGACACGCAGCCCACTGAGCCCAGGCAGTGATGCTGTGCAGAGCAGTGATGTAATGCCGTTTAACAGAACGGCGCGTGCAGCCGCGCGCAGGCACACACACACACACCCCCCCCCCCCCCCACACACACACACACACACACACACACACACACACAGCAGTCCATCTTTCTCTGTGGGTCTGCAGAATCACAGACATCTCCAAGCAGCTTTTGTTTACACAACAACACCTATCAGTTTTCTCAATGGAGAATCAATACCTGTCATGATTTATAACCATGACAGATAGAAAGGAATATGACTCTGCAACCATAAAACTGATCATCATCCTCCCCCCCACCCCCCTCTCTGGGCTGATGACCTCACTATTATATTAATATCATAATATTATACAGCACTGAGCACTAGCAGGAAACCATCACATCACTTGGAGAAAGTCTGTAAAGCAAGCCATAACATAGTAACCACACGCATGTCACACACAGACACACACACACACACACACACACACACACACACACACACACACACACTGTAGAATCTAATCTACATTCAGTTGGGACTTGGGAACCTTCTTTTTAATCTTCATTAGATTATATAATAATATGGTAATATTATGCTATATCTGCTGCTGAACCAAATCAAACCAATGCAACCATTGGAACACAGTAACACACACACACACACACACACACACACACACACACACTCACCAACAGAGCAGACCAGAGGCAGACCACAGTAACAGACCACCATTAACACACTCACCAACAGAGCAGACCAGAGGCAGACCACAGTAACAGACCACCAGTAACACACTCACCAACAGAGCAGACCAGAGGCAGACCACAGTAACAGACCACCAGTAACACACTCACCAACAGAGCAGACCAGAGGCAGACCACAGTAACGGACCACCAGTAACACACTCACCAACAGAGCAGATGAGAGGCAGACCACAGTAACAGACCACCAGTAACACACTCACCAACAGAGCAGATGAGAGGCAGACGGTCACCCATCCATGCGACCAGCAGCAGCCTCAGCAGAAGCCGTGCCGTTCCGAGCCGTTCCTCCTCCATGGTGCAGCTCCTCATTACATTACAGCCCTGCAGGGCAGGCAGGTACCGAAGAAGACTCGTCTTCTTTTGTCATCTTGGAGACAATAATTCTTCTTCAGCCAACATCTGCAGCCATGCAGCGTCGCTCTGTTTGTTCCACCACCGCGGCGGTGTTGTTATTTCAGCCGAGACAGAGCGATCACACACACCTCCTGGTCCTCGCCGTGGGAAGGAGGATGATGCATAATGATAAAGGAAATAATGGTCAGCTCATTTCACACAGGACAGGAGGAGCAACACAAACGAAGCCTTCTTTGAGCTTCAGCGATACATTAAAATACCGCTGTCCAGTGTTGCCAGATTGCGTGAGAGAAACAAGCAACCAGGTCTATGAAAACAAGACCAAAATAATCTGATTGATTGATTGATTGATTGAACATTTTATTTCACAGTATTCAAACGAAATCAGTCAATACAGAAAACACTGATACTTGGACGAAACCATGAAAAGCACTATTGACTTTTACATCAGACTCCTCCATTTTCAATTAATCAGCAGAACATTTAAAGACGTACAAATATACACTTCTATGAAAAACAGGAAATCACTCTATAAAGAAGGTAAACAGAAAACATGTACAGTAGCATACTGGGTGACCAGTTGTCCCCCTCTGCGTGGGACAGTCCCTCATTCCCAAGGCTTTTCAGCCGTCCCACAAACTTTTCGTTTTTTTTATCGTGGCCGTCCGCATAGGCGCTCTTTGAGAGCGGTTTTGAAGTAGTCAAAGGATTCACATTTCTTAATGGCTGTTGGTAGGGCGTTTCACATTTTAGTGGCATATTACAGGTTGCATTTACTATGAAATCGGGCATTTCCCGTCAGTCGGTCGGTCAGTTGTTTGGTTTGGTCATGCCTCGTGACAGACATCACGCGACATCAGGGATGGAGCTGACCTGTTCTGACATTCCATAATGTTGATCCTTCCCCATCCATCCTTCCTCTTCGATGTCTATACCTTTTGACTGATACCTGTCCATTCAAACTCTAGACGGGCCCGCCCCAAAGTTATTAGTGCAGCCGCGCCCGGCAGCCGGCAAAAACTAGAGTTCTCATCACCAGGCCACGAAAATTAAGTCCCGGCCCTAACTGGGCCCTCATCAAACCCTGTAACACTCAAGACACTGCCCCCACTGCCACCCTTAGATCTCCATATATGGAGAGATCTGGTGCTTTACCTCTGGCAGTTGAGGTGGGCAGATAGATATACGGGCAGCGACTGTGTGCTCTTTGTATCCTGGGAGTTGTAGATGAGTTTCATTTTGTTTTCTACTGTCCACTATACCATGATTTAAGAAACTCTTTCTTTGAAAAAAAAAAAATCAGGATAAGAACCCAGATTTGTTTTGGACAATGTAGCCTATGTTAAATTGGTTGTTCACTAATGAAGTTTTTGTTTTAGGAAAATTCATAGAGAAGGCATGGCAGTTATGTTGGAGAACGATGTATCATGTATCCATAAGTAACTGTTTATGTATTTTGTTTATGGTGGTATCATTGTGTATGTAAAGTTTGTGAGTGTCTTGTAAGCCTGTGCGGGCTGGGCATAATTGATGTAGGACACTTTAATAAAAACTCTTATCTAATATCTATCTATCTATCTATCTATCTATCTATCTATGGAGCTGACCTGTTCTGACATTCCATATGTTGATTTGACCTCATCAAACCCTGTACACTCAAGACACGCTCCATATATGGCCAGTACAGAATTCATTCCATATGTTGATCTGATGCCTAAAGCGCCAGCGCTCGCCACCTCGCCCAGGCTTACCACCTCGAAGGAAAAAAAAGAAAAAAGAAAGAATATTCTTCTAACATTTTTAACAACACAAATCTTGTATGTGCGTGAAATGAAACATTTCGCAACCCGCAACTGCAAATGTTTACAAGCCCAAAGTCGCTTATAATAAGCGGACATGGCAACACACTGCTGCTGTGTCAAGTGAACCACTAGGGGGGGCGTATACAACTTCCGGCGAAGGCTCTTCGAAATAAAACCTACAGTACGCCGAAGTAGCAAAATAATTTATTGAGAAATTATTATTATTATTATTGTGAAGAAACAAGATGTTTTATTGGAATATACATAATTTGTACAATAGTAAAGATTATAAGATCATATTTAAATTTTAACCAGTATAAGCTGACTCATATAGGCCTACTGACAAAAGAAATCAAGATATTATGTCAAGACTAAAAATCAGACCCTATTTATTTGACAAAGTCTATTATTCTGATAATCTTCTGTGAAAGGTTGTTCGCACTAAACCATACAATGTTTCTGGTCGAGTATTACAATGATGTGTCTGATTCAAATGCATGATTCCACTATTTATAAATTCCAAATGGAAGGTTTTATTTTGAATGAAATTTGTTTTGTGGTCTATAGCTCAGTCAGCTGCCTGCAAGCAGAGTTTTTCACACGATTAAACATGATTGAGTTTCTCTCTCACACACACACACACACACACACACACACACACACACACACACACACACACATTTTTCAGATGAAGCCGTAAATAGGTTGATCAGTGTCAAAAGGCACTACTGAGATTCGAACTCAGGATCTCCTGTTTACTAGACAGGCGCTTTAACCATCTAAGCCATAGCGCCACTGGTGCATGGCAGCCATAAATAGGCTCTATAGTCATGCACGTTGAGTGAGTAGGTTTAAAATACACGATCAGCGTTGGTTTAATCACATTCACATTATACACCTGTAATGATGCAACTTTCAAATGTATTGTCACTTTACAACCACAAGTGTACATTAGGTGTGGTGTTAAGGAATGGTTATTTTCTGCAAGATTTCCACGATTTTTGCAGTTTATATACATTGATGATTGATTGATTGATTAATTGATTGTTCGAAAATGTTATTAACAATAACAAGTTGTAGAATGGGTACACAAATCTGAGTAGATGAAACTTGAAAAAGCACTAAAGACTTGTTTATATTGGTACAAGTCTAGGGCCGGACTCATTCAATGTTTAAACGTATTGAAATTATTGCACAAATGCACATATTGAATCTGGATCTAACACAAATAGTGCACTAACATTAAATTAATTACGTAAAACATGTACATAAAATCAGTTGCAATATTGGACATAATTTCAAGTGAAAGCGTTTTTCCAATAGGCCAAAAGCAAAAACGTTATATGTCCCTTTATAGCAAGATAAATGCAAAGTATATACTGCAGGCATTAACTGAAAATGCACTATGCTGCTCTATGATCCTCACCAATTACTGCTATATAGTAAAATGAGAAAGTAAATCAAATCAGTTGCATTAATTAGGCCTACTTATGGCTCTATCTACAACTTCCAACATGTACAGTAGGCTACTCTCTGCCTCCCACCTGGCTTGAAAACCCCTGTTTTCAGAGTCAACCTTCCATTTAGCAATTTTTGGGGAGAGGGGTGTAGCTGAAAGTTGACCACAGGCGGTAGACTTCCACTGCTGATGAATAGTGAAGACCAGGCTTGCGGGCTCGCAATGTATTGTGGGACTTGGAGTATTATGGTGGTGGTGCAAATTTGCAATATAGCAGAGGGCCAGTTCAAATAGTAATTAAATATCATCCCGCGGGCCAAAGATAATTCATTCACGTGCCTGATTTGGCCCCCAGGCCAAATCTCCAAAATAATGGAAAATATACAATGTACAGTATAGAAAAGTAGGGTGACTAACTATTTGTTACAGGGGCTAGTTTCGAATTCTACAATTTAGTGGCATATGAGAGAATTGAGAAATGAGTTTAACTTTAAACCCTTGTTTGAGCCGAGTCTGGGTTGAACGTGGTTTTAACAGTATTGCATTAAAAAACCCCACAGGAAATTACAGTTCAATACAAGGTCTGCTAGGCTAGAGAATTTAAAACCCAAGAAAAAGCCTATTGCAATTGGGGTCCTTCATATTCAATTCATCAGAATGTATTTCTCTTGATTTTTGTCACCTGGCATGACATGAATCATGATGCCCAGGCGGAAAAGAGGTTACCATAAATAGGCCTAAAGAATAGAAGTGGGGAAGACAACCTCCTCATGGTACCTGAGCACCACAAAGGCCTTAAAAACAAGACTCCAGACGTCCCAAAACAAACTGATCAGGCTACTGCTTTGCCTTTAAGAACAGGCCAGGGACTTCAACTCTGGACCCTAAAACTCAACTGGATTCTTGTTGTCCACAAACCAATCTTTATGTTTACTATACACCCAGTGGTCCTGAAGAGGGAAAGGAAGGCACAATATACTTTAGGTTCAGACCAGAGGCAGAGCTGTATGTTATTATCGTCACTCCATGTAGGCCATTGTGTATAATATAGTACAGTCAGTGTGTGGAGTAAAGTCACCTCTCAAAGTCTCCTTTGAGAGATGGAGGCAGCTGTCCGTTTCAAAAGCTGGAGCGGAGACCAGTCTACAGCAGATACAATAATTGTATGGCAATTGAGAAGCAGTATTTAAAAGCCTTGGAAAGCCGTATACAATATGTAAAGCTGATTTCTCATAATGAAAACTGCAAGCAAGATGCTTAGTCTCGACACTTCCATTTGTAGTTACAAGGGGCATCTCGCCTATTTTTTTCATGCATTTTGGTAGAACTGACAGAACTGTTGGTGAGGTCAAAGGGCCAACATTGTGTTTCTTCAGAACTATCAAAACAGATTAAACATCTTGGATGCACTTTTTCTTAACTATTCTTATAACCATTCCGGAGCGACCCAAAACCAGGCATAACTCAAAGAGGTGCAAAACGTCTCGTCCATCTACGATGTCAATTTCAGGTGATCTATTCAGTGCAACAACCTAGCTCTGCATTTAGAATTATTGTACATATGTATCATTTATCCTATATGCATTTTAACATGACAGTTTAATTTGAACAAGATTGTTAACAGTACATGTATTGTACAGTCAAAAGTTATGCTAAACCAGGATAACACAAAATGTCCTGTAGGTTAGTTTTAAGAGTGCATAGGTATTCACTCGTAGGCATAGTCAAGAAGTTGAATGTCTTGGTAGATGTCGTGGTTAAAGGACCACGTCACCACTTTTCAACTTATCTTCATAAAACATGATTAAATGGCACAATCAAGTCGTTTTTCTTTTGTTTTCTTTGTATGAGTAATTTGGATGAAGTACTGCTGTTGTTTTTCTTGTTTTGGTTATTGTTGTTTTGCTTTCTTTATATGAGTAATTGTCTTGTAATGTTCATTGTTGTTTTCTGTATATTTGTACTGCATTTGTGTGGAAAAAGGAAAATCAATAAACACATTGTTGAAAAATAAATAGCACAATTGTTTTCTACTAGTAGGGAAAGAATTGTGGCATTATCATGATCATTAGTGAGAACCAATTATATGAAGATAGGTTGAAAAGTGGTAGTAGTAGTGAATGAGTCTTAATAGGCCCATATCAGTTATTATAAAAATGCTCAAAGTTTAAATAAACCTTTTATTGCAGCAAAACCTCATCTTCAATAAAGTAACAATGTTCTTCATCACCATGGACAGCGCCCCCAATTATCAAAAAGATAGACAGTCAATTTGAGGTCAAGGCTTTCCAAAATATTAAAAATATATTTGAAAAAATGTACAAACTATAAAAAATAAAAAAAAAATTAGACTGGTGAAAAACAATCCCATTTCTTTCTGCCCCATGCCATGCAGTCTCTTCAGCGGTCTCACAAAACAACAGGAAGAGTAGAGAGCAGTGTGTCACCTCCGATCACCTCCCTTCATTCTTATGTCTCGTCCTTGCATTCAACAGCAGGCAGGGCGGGGCTTGGCAGAACCTGGTTACCATTCAATGATAGGCCTATGCCTATGCCGTTTGCAGTCCCACTTGGCGCAGGTGCTCTTTCTGCAGCGGTCTCTCTCTGCGACGGTCTCTGTCTCCGCTGAAGCGGTGTCTCTTTCGGCACCAGTTCTTTCTCTTTCTTTGACAGTTTTATCTCATTGTTGTCCAGCCCTCTCTCTATCTGCTCCAGTCGTCGTTTTGTCTTCGCCACCTGTGTCTCCATCTTCTCCAACTGTCTCTCCCTCTTGTCCAGCTCTCTCTCTCTCTTCTCCAGCTGCTTCCATTCCTTGGGTAGCAGTTTCTTTTCGGCTGACGGCTTTTGCTTCTTCTTTGGCGGTGCTGCTGCGGCCCTGGCCGCCCTGCACTTGTGGTTCCAGCGATTCCACCCACTCATTTCAACAAACTATTGTGAACTGTGAAGGTTTGCTAATTGGAGGTGTTTTAAGCCCTCAATGGGGGCGTGGCTTTTACCCCCTGCAAGAACCAATGAAATTAAATGCTGCCCTGATTGATAAGACATTCAAAATGCAGCTGATAAACTTAATTGGTCAACAGGTGTCTGGCATTGACCTGATCACATGGATGGACTACTAGACCATTTAGATTTTAAACCTCTGTTTGTTTTTCCCTTTTCTTTTACTGTCTTTATATGATGATTTCCTGTTTTTTTTATATATAGAAGTGTATATTTGTATTTTGTACGTCTCTAAATGTTCTGATGAATTGGAAATGGTGGACCCTGCCTGATGTTAACAAGTGTTAATGCTTTATCATGGTTCGTCCACAGTTTTGTATTGACTGATTTGTTTTCCAATCAATCAATAACAGAAACACATGCTGTGCTCAGTCAGTGCACACACACACACTCAGGCTGTGGCTACACTAGGCAGGCGTGAAGCGTCAGAAGTCCGTCGCGTCAGGTCTCACTTTAAATCCTTCCGGGGCTTTGGGCGGTTCCTAGAGGAGACGCACACGGAAGCCTATTTAAACGCCTGTAGTCCTCTATTTCTTCGTTAGCGAAGTGGGCGTGAGAGGGACGTTTGAGTGACAAGATGTTGACACAGACAAAGGCGCATTCTAGTGTAGGCTGTATGGTGCTGTGTTGCTACTTGGCTATGGACTTATGACTGTCTAGTCGACTGGTTAACATACGTGCCTTTGGAACGGGGGACCCGGGTACGCCTCCCGGCCGAGGAGTTTTAAAACTAGTTTTGTTTTCGCCGACGACTTGCGGACGGACAACTTACATCTGACGCTCTCCTCCGCGCGGCGTCAGATGTAAGCTGCCGACAAGCGTGTGTCACCCGGCGGTGAGAAGGAGAAGGAGATTTTTGATTGATTGATTTAAATATTTATTAACAGTTTGCAGAATTACAATACATTTCAAGCACAAACTCAATACAAAGACTGTTAACTGTGAGTGGACGAACCAATTAAGCATTACACTTGTTTACAACAGGGTCCACATTGTTCAATTCATCAAAACATTAAAGACGTACAAATAGACACTTCTATATAGTTAAAGAACAGAACAGGAATTCATCATAAAACAGTGTTCCCTGACCGGGAATCGAACCCGGGCCGCGGCGGTGAGAGCGCCGCACCCTAACGACTAGACCACCACGGAGATGGATAATGCTGATGAGAAGGGCAGCACATGATGAAGAGAACGGGCTATTTTATAAAGTATAAAAAAAAGTTATTTTCAATGTCATGGATCAGGGTTACAGTAGTAAATGACAATGTAATTCAGCCAGGGGTGCCATGGATGAAAAGATTACAGGGGTGATCTGAAGCAAACATGAGAACCAATGCTTTACTTTATTTCTTCAGACAATTTTTCAATGTTTTGTTAATAATTTGGACATAATGTTACTTCGAGCAGTTCGAGCTGCCCACTGCCCAGATGTCTTCCTGTATCCCTTGACATGGCTTCACAATTCCCTCCCAGGGGGCGTTTGACAGCGTGAAAGAAGACAACTACAAGTATAACTCCTCCCAGTGGACGGGCTGCAGGCTGCATCTGTTCCATTGGCTAGTGCCTATCACTGCCGGGTGACGCGCTTCATTTTCACGCTTGTGCGCGGCTTCCATTTGAGTCTGTCCGTCGCGTCCATTTGAGACTGTCCGTAGCGTCCGTCGGACGCGGAGGTGGAGCTTATTTTCCATCCACCAGCTGTCTAAAAAACCCACGAAGAAGAATACTTGAGCTTCAAGTTCACGCCTGCTGAAGGCTAGATGTGCTCACAGGGACACACACACACGCGCACAGAGAGACCCTGTGAGCACATCTAGCCGTCAGCAGGCGTGAACTTGAAGCTCAAGTATTCTTCTTCGTGGGTTTTTTAGACAGCTGGTGGATGGAAAATAAGCTCCACCTCCGCGTCCGACGGACGCTACGGACAGTCTCAAATGGACGCGACGGACAGACTCAAATGGAAGCCGCGCACAAGCGTGAAAATGAAGCGTGTCACCCGGCAGTGATAGGCACTAGCCAATGGAACAGATGCAGCCTGCAGCCCGTCCACTGGGAGGAGTTATACTTGTAGTTGTCTTCTTTCACGCTGTCAAACGCCCCCTGGGAGGGAATTGTGAAGCCATGTCAAGGGATACAGGAAGACATCTGGGCAGTGGGCAGCTCGAACTGCTCGAAGTAACATTATGTCCAAATTGTTAACAAAACATTGAAAAATCGTCTGAAGTAAATAAAGTAAAGCATTGGTTCTCATGTTTGCTTCAGATCACCCCTGTAATCTTTTCATCCATGGCACCCCTGGCTGAATTACATTGTCATTTACTGTAACCCTGATCCATGACATCGAAAATAACTTTTTTTTATACTTTATAAAATAGCCCGTTCTCTTCACCATGTGCTGCCCTTCTCATCATCATTATCCATCTCCGTGGTGGTCTAGTGGTTAAGGTGCTGCGCTCTCACCGCGGCGGCCCGGGTTCGATTCCCGGTCAGGGAACACTGTTTTATGATGAATTCCTGTTCTGTTCTTTAACTATATAGAAGTGTCTATTTGTACGTCTTTAATGTTTTGATGAATTGAACAATGTGGACCCTGTTGTAAACAAGTGTAATGCTTAATTGGTTCGTCCACTCACAGTTAACATGCAGTCTTTGTATTGAGTTTGTGCTTGAAATGTATTGTAATTCTGCAAACTGTTAATAAATATTTAAATCAATCAATCAAAAATCTCCTTCTCCTTCTCACCGCCGGGTGACACACGCTTGTCGGCAGCTTACATCTGACGCCGCGCGGAGGAGAGCGTCAGATGTAAGTTGTCCGTCCGCAAGTCGTCGGCGAAAACAAAACTAGTTTTAAAACTCCTCGGCCGGGAGGCGTACCCGGGTCCCCCGTTCCAAAGGCACGTACGTTAACCAGTCGTCTAAACAGCCATGACAGCGAAGTAGCAACAGAGCAACTTATAGCCTACATTAGAATGCGCCTTTGTCTGTGTCAACATCTTGTCACTCAAACGTCCCTCTCACGCCCACTTCGCTAACGAAGAAATAGAGGACTACAGGCGTTTAAATAGGCTTCCGTGTGCGTCTCCTCTAGGAACCGCCCAAAGCCCCGGAAGGATTTAAAGTGAGACCTGACGCGACGGACTTCTGACGCTTCACGCCTGCCTAGTGTAGCCACAGCCAGAGAGAGAGAGAGAGAGAGAGAGAGAGAGAGAGAGAGAGAGAGAGAGAGAGAGAGAGAGAGAAATAAATAAAATAGATCCCAGAAGTTACATCAACACACACAGAACAAATATATTTCCCTACATGGTGCATTTTAAACTCAGTATCAAATGTAGTTACTATGAACAATTTCCTAAGTTCCTTTATTATTTTTAATATGGCAAAAGTTAACAGTGTAGAATTGTGTGAAACAAGAGTGAAACGAAGTAGACCTCTAGCATCTTATACTTGACAAGGATGGGTGATTTTTGGATTCCTCCTGACAGTAAACAAAGCAATTTGTCACACCTGGCTAGTCTGGTCTGGCTAGCCTTTTGTTCTGACCTCAGCCTTCACGGGGGATTTGATAGCATCAAAGGATTTTCCACAGAAAGAGTAAATGATGCAAATGTAACCAACAAGACTCAAGTTAACTGAAAAGTGATTTCTTAAAGGGACACTTCACCCTTTTTGCAAAAAATATATGTTAATGACGTTTAGAAGCTTTAGATCACTTTCCTGGGGGTATTTATGTGTGTAATATGTGGTTTTAGATATTTTAGATTGTAGCAGTGAGCCTGTTGTCTCTGATGTCATGGACACTGGTCTCACTACCTTCCTGGACTACAATTCCCATAATTCTTTGGTGCACTGCTCCTCCTTGTGGATAGGGGGAGAGCTGTCTTACTGAGACAAGTTAGACAACATGTAGTCCAGGAGGGAAGTGAGCCCAGTGTCCATGACATCAGAGACAACAGGCTCGCTGCTACAATCTAAAATATCTAAAACCACATATTACACACATAAATACCCCCAGGAAAGTGTTCTAAAGCTTCTAAACGTCATTAACATATATCTTTTTTGCAAAAAGGGTGAAGTGTCCCTTTAAGGGACCACTACAATTTAAACCAAAATCGCCATAACTGAATACCGTAGTTATTAATGTACTGTAAGTAACGGTCCATAATTTAACCACAGGTATAAAATAAATATTTAGTTTTTACAAACCTACATGAAAAGGACTTGAGAATACATTGGCTTTAACGCAATGGTGCCATCTGCTGTACACTGGACGCAATACCATTCTGCAATCTGCACAGAACTGATTGTGAATTTTATTGTGCATGGTTGTCTAGCTGTGTGGAAAAACACAATGAATAATATTGTAGCAGTATACATCATTCATCACAAACGAATTGTTCACAACTATAAGACTAAAAAGGTGTAGAAATCACTCGATACAATTTCTGAATTATTCCTTGTTATTTCCGAAAGCTTTAACGGAGGCGGGGCGGGGGGGGACAAAACGGACACCCACCCCTCTGCTCCGGCGCCGGTGACGTCAACACCCTGCGCTGCTGGGCTTACAGGAGAAAGGAGCAACCGACCTTAGAGTATACTCTAAGCAACCGACAGACAAACGAGGTAAATATTAATTATAATGCATCGCATAATATTTTCATTTTTCCTTTGATGCTTTCTGCACACACGATGTCTCTAACGAACATATCTGCAATTATAGTCTTTATAGTCTGTCAACTTTGTATGCACTTTTGCAAGTTTCATAGTAGTAGAGTAGACGCCTGTTGTTACAGGGTTAACGTCTCTCATTCACAGATTGCATTAAAGAGATTTCTGTTCTTGATTTTTTTTTTTTGCATTATGGAATATTGTGTGTGCTGCGCATTGAGCATTGATTCTTATTTTGTAATAGTCAGACGGTTTTTGTTGTTAATGTTTCCATGATTACTGGACTGCAAACAGGGTGCTGAAAGGACATTATTGGGCATTCTGTGGCACATCACTTGAATTTGACAAAATTACACACTCTGCAAACACATTGTTCAGTGTTTATATTGCCATGGACAAAATTGCTTGCAGAGAATCCTCCAATCAATGGCACTTTAATAATGCGTAATTGTTGTATCTGCAAATTATTGTATTTTATTGCTGTAATGTCATTTAGCAGTTTATGTTGCACAAATATAATGACCTGATGAACAGATTGTACTATTTGCCACACTTGTCCTTAACACCCAGTGTTGTGAAGTATTCACAAAGCAGGATTAAGATGCCGGTAACTTTAAATACAATGATTATCAATCAACATAAGTAGAAAGATTTGTTTTACAGATTTATGTCAGTATCATCCAGGCAGGGTACATAATCTTTTTCACAATTATCTCTAACTTTCTAATCCTGCTTTGTGGAAATACGAATACAAATCATTTGGACCAGCCTATGCAAACATGCACTACAAAGTGTACTATAGATCATCATGTTTGTGTGAGACACCTTTTCCACAGTTCTAGAACTGGTTCAGTTTATTTTGTATGATGGTTTATATCACATCTGCAATCTTCCAACCTGAACAGTGACAGTATCTTTTTGGTTCTAGTTCCAAACCAACTTTTAGGTATCTGAACCATTTAATTTGGTTCAAAAGTAGGCAGGAAAACGGAATGGAACCGGTTCAACCCCGGTGGAAAAGGGGCCTCAGACAGGGAGCCAGCATGTAGATTGCCTTTCACAGAGACTGCATATTTGAGATGTGTACTTTTTCCCCCCTTTTTCTTTTTTCTTGTACAGACAACCACCATTCTGCTGCCGGTAAAAGGTGGAGCGACCAGCAGCCATTGTTTTGTCTTCCGGGTCAATTCTTCAACAGTACAGAACACAACACAGATTTCACAGAGGTTTAAGGGGTGTCCAGCGCCAGCCAGAAAAAAAGACTGACAGAGCCGGACCCCGCATGTCAACCGACTGTATCAAAGAAAGCTCTCTTGGATTGTATCAGACAACACGGCATAAACACAGAGTAGACTGCGATAGTTAATGAAAATGAATGAGCCGCCGGAAAAAGAGAGACGTGGTGTCCAAGTAAAACGTAAGAGTTCTGTGGAGAAGCCTCTGCCTACACCAGCATCCCTGCCAGAAGGTCTGTCTGCAGCAGTCGTGGGAAAAGAACCACCGCCACCAGCACCGCAGGACAGCGAAGAGGAGGCCCAGCACGCCCCAACGAACGAGCCACCGAAAAAAAGGACATGCGTCCAAAGAAAACGTAAGAGTTTGGTGGAGGAGCCTAAGCCTACATCAGCATCCCAACCAGAAGAAGGTCTTCTCAGTGATGTAAATAGGTTTTCAATGTAATGTAGTCCCGGGATGCAGGGATGGTCTTTTAGATGAGTCCCAGGGACATTTTATATTTAGTCCCACTTCAACGACGTTAAGGAGTCATATTTATATGGTTATAATGTGGTTATATTCATGTAGAATAAATGACTATTATAACTAAAGCTAGCAAAACAAACTAGAATAAAAAAAACAGTACAGTAGTGCATCCCGTGGATGCAGAGGTCGTTGTTTTATTGCGTCCCTTAACTATAAACTGCGTTTTGGGATGCAAAATGCACCCTATTTTAATCTCTGTCGTCTGTCTGCAGGTGTGGGAGAAGAAGCGCCATCAGAAGAGGAGCCCCAACAGGACCCTGTTTCTGCTGCGCCTGCTCCTATGGCGGTTTGTATGGATACCTGCTGCCAGGAAACCGAATCCCACACCCCAGTTCAGCCAGTTATTGCCAAGAAGGAAACCGGAAGGACCTTTGGACCAAAAAAGGAACGATATTGTAACCGAGAATGGTACGCAAGTCGAGACTGGCTCGTGCTGTGCAGCACTCGAAAGCGGCTGATATGTCACGTCTGCCGCTTCGCCGTGTCTCGCAACCTAATCACCTTATCCGCAAAATGTGGCGAGGACAGCTTCTCCACTAAGGGCGTGAACAACTGGAAGAAATGCCCCCTGATCCTGAACAAGCACGAGAACACTTGGAAACACCAGATGTCTGTTCAGAGGCGTCATTCCTACTTAAACCCGTCGCCAGAGCAAGCTCCGCTGTCGGACATGGAGGAGAAAAAGCAGTCCTCTTCGGTGGAGAGTGAGGAGAAGTCTCAGCAGCAGGGAGAAGAAAAACCTCTCAGTTCGAACCAGAGTAAAAAAACGAGTCCGTATAAAGTCCCCGACCCTGTTTACGCTACACGTGGTTCCTACTTAAAGCCGTCACCAGAGCACGTGGAGGAAAAAACACCACCTAGAAGACGGAAAAAGCAGTCCTCTTCTGAGGAGAGCGAAGAGGAGTCTCAGCAGCATGAAGAAACACCTGACCATGTTTACACTACATGTGGTTCTACAGTGTGTATGGACACCTGCTGCCAGGAAACTGAAGCCCCAGCTCAGCCATTTGTTACTAAAAAGGAAACTGCCAGGTCGTATGGAAAAACTAAAAAAATTGACCGCTATTGTGACCCAGAGTGGTACATAAGTCGAGACTGGCTTTTGTTGTGCAGTACTCGGAAGCGGCTGATATGTCACGTCTGCCGTTTTGCCGCGGCTCACACCTTGATCACAGTCTCAAACCCCGGCAAGGCAGAGTTCTTGACTACAGGTGTAAACGATTGGAAAAGATGCCCCCAGATCCTGGACAAGCACGAGAAAGGCTTTAGACACCAGGAGGCCGTGCGGAAGAGTCTTTCCTACAAGCTGCAGACACCCATTAAGCCACGAGATCTGTCCGCTGAACAGAGCCATAGGCGAGATGGCATCCATCAGCTACTCCACTGTCTTCGCTTTCTCGTGAGGCAAGGGATCACCATCAGGGGGCATGACGATAAGGAGTCCAACTTCGGTCAGCTGACTGCCTTAGTGACGAGGAAAAACAAAGTGCTGGACAGCTTCATGGCCACGGGTAAATACTTCTCCCACGACATCCTGAACGACCTGCTGCAACACATGTATCGGGTCTCGTTCAACGCGCTGCTGACCACCATCAGAGGCGCCAGACATTATGCCATAGTCGTGGACGAGGCCAGGGACGTGAGCGGCAAAGAGCAGCTGTCCTTTTCTCTTCGATGGGTCTCGGGGGACTACACCGTGCACGAGGACTTCATCGGGATGCATGCATGTCCGGGCGCCGACGTTCAGTCCATAATGTACACAGTCGAGGACGTTCTGTGCCGGTGTGGTCTCGACATCATGGACATGCGGGGCCAGACCTACGACGGTGCATCTGTGCTGCAGGGGCAAATGTCAGCGGTGGCCAGCCAGATTAAGGAAAAAAATCCAAACGCCCATTCCATCCACTGCGTGAGTCACAGCCTCTACTTGATTCTCCAGGAGGTGGCGTCCAAGTGTCCAATGATTCGGGGGGCCCTGTCGCTCGTGCATGACCTCCACGAGATGATCGCCTCCTCGTCGGAAAGGCTGGACGTATTTGCCAAAATGCGCGTCTCTCTCGCTTCCAAATGGGAGAGAGACGTGGGCTGTCTGAAACGCGTCTGCCCCGCTCGTTGGATCTGCAGAGTATCGGCCGTGAAATCCCTCCTGGATAACTACGAGGGCGTGTATTATACGCTGGACCAGATGATCTATTCGGGGGTCCTGACGGAGGCCGTGAAAAAAGTGCCCGGGGTGCGGGCACTCATGAGCCAATTTGAAGTTCACCTGGGCTTGAAGGTTTTCCTCCAGCTCTTCTCCGCTGCCGAGAAGGTAGCACGTGCTCTGCAGGCGAAAGAGGAGATGTGCACGGAAACCGTGCAGTCCAACGTGAACACGCTCAGCGCACACTATCAGGGAATGAGGTCGGACGCGGTCTTTCATCAGATATGGGAAAGCGCAAACACGACACTAACCCAAGCTCCCACCACCTCCCTCCTTCCTCCTCCAGCAACACAAGAGCGGCTGTCTACTTGCCGCTACGAAGACCTTTTCGCAAAATATGCATTGCAAAGCCCAGAAGAGCTGTACAGGAGCCGATTCTTTGAGCTGCTCGACTGGTTGACTTCAGAACTGGACGGTAGGTTTGACCCGCCCACCCTGCATCTCCTGTCTCACGTCGAAAGTCTGCTGCTCGCTGCTGTGAACAGGTAAAGAGTACCATTTTCTGTTGCTCATTGATTTGTACAGTATATCCGTGTAGTAAAGAAGCACTTGGTTTCTTTTAAGAACGGATAAGAAATCCTGACAGTTTTCTGAAAAACCTAGGTTTCTATGTCAGTGATTCTCAAACATTTTCATGTCAAGGACCCCCAAAACTATATGTAATTGTCCACTGACCCCCATCTGAAAATATGTTGTTCCAGGGACCCCCCAGAAGCAAAGATTTGAGTTAAAAACGTTCGCTACTGAAAGAATAAATTCAAAGATTTGCACTACATTTTCAGGATTTTTCAAAAATAGCAGATCTACGAGCTTGTAGATCTGCTATTTTTCAATAGCTAAAGTATAACATAATGCTTAAAACACCAAAAGGGGTTCCAGCCTAAAATGGGTTTACTTGTTTGTGTCATTAGTATATCCCCAGTTCCACACGGAACACAAATTAAAGTGACGTAATTCCTTTTTTAAACAAGGTTGATTTTTCAAATAAATAATAATACAAAAATGTATTGAACGTGTTCACCTCTGCTGCTGTCTAAACTAGCGGACGTTTACTAAAGTTTGAACCAGAACAAATTATCGGCCATTTTAGCTGTTTGGCACTGGTAAGCTACCGCCCCCCCCTAAAGTACTGAACCTGTTAAACGTTGCTATTATCATCCTATAATAGTGCCTATTCTTGTTTTAACAGGTCGGACGAAGGGCCCGTTGAAATCCCATACGACGTTGCCGTTCAGTGTAAGGGAGACGTGGACATGGCGATGCTCTCCGCACAGCTGACGATGCTCCCAGGCCTTTTGGCAGACCACAACAGGACTAACGACCACGCGGTCACAAGTGTGACCAAGATGGCGTCACTTGTGGACGTGCTGGCGGCGGCGGGGGACGCGGCAGCGGAGCGCTTCAGTGAGGTCGACAAGCTGCTGCGGCTCTACCTGACGGTGCCGATGACGAACGCTACCGCCGAACGGAGTGCGTCGAGCCTCCGTCAGCTGCAAAACTGTTCACCGATGAGCGAAAAACGCCTCAACCACCTGCTGTTCATGCACATCCACAAGAGGTTGACCGACGAGTTGGACATGGACGAGGTGGTGAAAAGCTTTTGCTTTGGGAATGACAGGCGAATCCTGTACTTTGGGCAATAGAGGAATAACCGCTAAACCGATAAATTGTGCAAATCCTGTGTCTGTAATGTATTGTGTATTCTTGACACAACTTCTTCTATTGTGTGAACCATTATGGAGGGCAAAATACATCTCCTTTTAATATGAATGTTCTGCTCTGGTGCTTAATTGTGAGCCCACGCAAAACTTTCAAAAAATCACTTTCACCTCCTAGAAACTCCATTCACACTTTTTTATAATTCAGACTGTGGAGACACATGCTGGAACCTTTTACTTTGAAATGTTTTGTAGTTTCTGAGTTATTTAATTTAAACGCCCAATGCATTCTCAATGGCAATAACACAAACTTTGGCACCACGTATTTAAAAAAAACAGCACAGCACGCGGGGGTAATACCAAAGACGTCCACAGACGTCTTGGGCACAAAATGTGTTTTAATGTGGGTTCAGGTTCTTTCAGGTTAGTCTATGAACTGAACTGAATATTGCCGAGCGGTTAAGTGGTACAGATTGGTGGGCTGCTAACGCTTTCATGATTTTCAAGTGGGCCAGAAAAGTAATAGCAAAATGAAAGTGAATTTTGCCCTCCGCAATGGTTCTTAAAAGAACAAGATGCTGTGTCACAATGTATGAGTTCAAAATACATCTTTGGTGGGAAAAAGTGTGATGCTCTATATTTTGTTAATACTCTACTAACTACATTTGCACACAGTAACGGCTTCCCTTCCCGCCCTATTGTGATAGAACAAAATAAGTCAAACATGTATGTTTCCATATGTAATAATTATTCTCTCCAACTACCCGCTATTAAAGTAGGTAATTAACACACCCCAGGATTAATTTATTGTGAATCGGTTGAGATTGACTGGTGAAATTATACAAATTGTAAATAATGGCCTTCTGTATTTCCTGTCCTTTTATGCTGTGTGTTCTCATTGCTGTGTCAGGCAGAATCCTTTTGTATGTTTTTTCTGGAATTGAACATGGTTCTTTGACCACACTACACTTGGTTGGTGATGCTGCTGTAACAAAATAAAATGTGTGTTTGAACATCTGAAACACTCCAATATATTATACGGTGAATATACATGGCACATAGGCTACACGTGATGAACATGAAATATAAAGGATCAGAGTTTGATCTTAATTTAATAGGTTATATAAACTGCATATATAATATATATAATAACGTGTGAAATCATTATAAATCAACATATTGCTTCATTGAGTTAATTCCTCTCTCAGCATGCCTGGGCCTTGATAGTTTGAGAGTCCAATTGCTGCTTATCGGTAGATGATTCTTTCATTTTGATTCAGATTGTCCAGCTATGACCTGGCTCGTCCTCCAGCACATCGAGCTTACTCCACAAATAAACCTACAAAATGACTGTCGGAACATTTTTACACCATGGTTGAACTGAGCTGTAAGTAATTGATTGCAAGTCTGTAGATCTGCCACTACAGGGCGCTGCTCTGCAACAAACCGCCCCAGCAATCGGGATGGGACATGCATGCGCCTACTATATGGAAGTAAAAACATGACATTATTCGGCACACATACACATACCATCATTCGTCACGTGTATTTTAGGTTTGCTTCACTTGTGTTTTCACTGCTTCACTTGTCTGCAAAATACAACTCGCAAAGATTTGCACTCCTTCACTTGTGTTTTATAGCGTTCGCAAACAACTTAATGTCATGTTTTTACTTCCATACTACTAGGCTACTGATGTCCTGAGTCTACACCACTGGTTCCCAAACGTTTTCATGTCAATTAAGGACCCCCAAATCGACACTAAGTAGCCCACGGACCCCCATTTGAAAAGATATAATTTCCAGGGATCCCCATAAGAGAAGATTTGTACGGCTAGCAGTGATTTTTCAATCTGTTTAATTTCAAGGACCCCCTATTTAATAGCATTTCTATCTGGGACCCCCAATTTATATTGTAACATCAATGCTAATTCAACTCTGAGTGTACAAATGGAACAGTTAGGGTCCATTTGGTTCCATTTGTACACAGAGTTACAGACCCATAAGGGTCCACTTTGGTTCCAAACTATTTTAGCTGGGTCCCCCCTGGAACTCCCTCAAGGACCCCTGGGGGTCCCCGGACCCCACTTTGGGAACCACTGCGCTACACTGTCTCTCTGTAGTCTGTAGGCTACATGTATATATATGTATATTGGCTGTCGGTTAAAGGTATATTCAGTGATTTCACTTAATTCAAATATCACTTATTTTTTTGTTTTGTTGTGATAATCCTCCCTACTATAGAGTGTGCTGACCATATAAGGAGTTCCTCCCTGTCCCCAGTTAACCCCTGGGGGTCAAAAAACCTTAGGTTTCGTTTTTGACTCTCTATCCTGATTGGACGAAAGGCTTAGGTCCCAGCCAAAAACGAAACCTAAGGTTTTTTGACTGAAATCACTGAATATACCTTTAAGTTTACAAACTATTTTAGTTTGTTAGCTCTTTGTATTTTTATTTTAAAATGAAACTGTTGTTTTTATTATTTACTATAATAATAATAATAATAATACAACTTTATTTGTATAGCACCTTTCATGACATGAAATACAGCTCAAAGTGCTGCAGAGAAATGGAGAAAGAAAGAAAAGAAAAGCAAGTCATAAAACTAAAAATAATAGCAGTAATGCAATAGAGGACATGAATAACAAGAAATGTAAAAGATCATTTAAAAGCAAGAGTGTAGAAGTGGGTCTTGAGCTGTGCTTTAAAAAAATGTCTATACAGAGGCTGCCTGTCGAAGGTACAGTGAGAGTTTGTAAAGCGAGCAGGCCAGCAGTGGAAGACCTTAAGGGGTGGTTTATTTAGGCAGGCGGTCATGTAGATAGGAAGGTGCGAGACCATTGAGAGCATATAAACAAGTAAAATAATTTTAAAATCAATCCTAAAAACAACCGGGAAGCCAATGCAGTGAAGCTAAAACTGGAGTAATATGTTCTTAGGCAGTCCAGAAAAAAATGCATTGCAGTATTCAAGCAGAGAAAAAACAAAGACGTAGGCTACGGTAAGAGAACGGATACATCATCATCATTAATTACTTTTACAAGTGCATGCTGTTTCTGTGCTGTGACCTTTCCTAAAGCCGGGAAGTATAAGCCTGTGACGTCACGTCAGTCGTCACATAACTCCAAATTTGGGCCGGGTTTCAACCTGAATGGAGCCCCATTGACTTGTATTCTTATACCTATTGGAACCTACTGGTAGTACTGGCGGTGTTTGTAAATTATCTCTTGACTACAGCGTCCGCATCAATCCTTTCTGGATCTCTTCCTCTGAATAGTCCTCCAGGACTCCAGCTAAATGGTCATTGTGGGTATTGAAGCGCCTCTTCTTTTGGCTGGTTGCCTTCTTCCTCCTTTTCTGCCCCGGGAACACTTTACTTCGTGCCTTTTCTTCCATGGAGAAGCCCTGTACCTTGAGGTACTCCTCGATCTTCTCGTCGTCCATGTCGACGACGTGAACGCTCCTCCACAGCTTCTGGAACTCCTCGTCCACCACAAACTGGCTGTGTTTGTCATTGTAGAACAGGACCTTCTTCTTGTCCGGCCTGGTCACGGAGATGATCTGGTCCTCTAGAGCCTTCATGACACTGGCTGAGTTGGGCAGTCCCTCCTCCACGTCGTCCAGGAAGACTCCGCCCAGGCCCAGCTGCTCGTGTTTCTCCAGCAGCCGCAGGAGGGACTTCTTGTTCTTCAGCTTGTACTTGGGCTTGTAGGCAAACTTCCCGTCCTGCACGTCGATCTTTGGATTCCTGGCCAGGTACTCGCCGAGCCATTGTTTCTGGTTCATGACAATGTCCTGCAGTTTGGTCTCGTCCAGGATCTCCTCGAGGCTCAGGAAGTGCGTTTGCCCTCGCTGATGCCTCGTCTTCATGTATTGGTCGATGGTGGCCAGGCAGACGGACTTCAGATTGAAGAACCCGTTACTTGAGTGAGCATAGTGCTTGGACCCGGAGGAGCCACTCGAATGAACGTTGAATTTGGACCTTGAGCAACCCTCCGTGTCAACCTTCGCTTTGTGTGAGTCAACGACAGATGGGGTGGACAAGGCTTTCTTCTTGAACAGCTCTCTCTCCCTCAGCAGAGCGGGGTCCATCCTTACCTTTTCTTTGAGACGGCTTCTTATTTTCGCATGTGTATTTAATGTTAATTAATGGTAAATGAATCCTCTCATGTAAGCCAGAGGTCAATGCAAAAACCACCAATGGGCTTCCTGGATTCAGTAAACTGTTCACTCACTCGTTGTCAACATCCTTATATAAGCTTACAGAGGTTTGATCTGACATCACCCAAAACAAATTGCAAATTAACAACACTGATTTGCACAGGTGAGTCCTATAACTCTGTGAATGAAATTCACCTGTATGTACACATATTATGTGTACATGAATTTCTGACATGTGATCAACTGGGTTCACACACGACACGACTTCCAGTAGCCAGTTCATTATGTTTTCTATTTCTGAGAAAAGAAAAAGAAAAGAGTACATGAATTCAGCAGTCATTTCACTGGCCCATGTCAAAATATACTCTAAGTTTAATGTATGCTAAATAAATACTCCTGCTGCCCGCCATGGCTATAGGGTGGTGATGCGGTTTAGTCTATAGACTCTGCTATAGACCTATATAGTATAGAGGATAGACGTTATAGTATATGGGGGTTGCCATGTACCTCCATAAAGGGCATGGCTGGTGGCGTAACAGTACGTCACTGATAATCAACCGTATATATAGACCCCCTAGACCTCACAGACGCTTTGTATAAAGGAGAAAAAACGACCAGTAATTAACGGCTGAAACGGTGGAGCGTGAATCGACCTGATCGGTAATTGTCTTTTTGAAGTAAATCAAGTCTCGCCCCCATTCCCGCGCATAGTTTCACACCACACACACACACACACATATAATGGCCAGCTTGAACCCCGTGCCCAAACTGTACATGTCCGTGATCGAGGACGTCATCAGCGAGGTCCACGGGCTCTTCCTGAACGACGGCGTGGACGAGCAGGTGCTGAAGGAGCTGAAGACGCTGTGGGAGAACAAGCTGATGCAGTCCAAGGCCGTGGAGGGCTTCCACAGCGAGATGCGGGCGGCCGCCCTGCAGGCCGCCCAGCAGCAGCAGCAGCAGGTCCAGCACCTCCATCACCAGGCCCAGCAGTATGCGCAGCCGGCGCAGGCCCAGGCCGCCGCCGCCGCCGCCGCCCCGCTCATGGGCTACTGGTACAGT
Organism: Protomyctophum parallelum; assembly: GCF_964188405.1. Taxonomy (NCBI): domain Eukaryota; kingdom Metazoa; phylum Chordata; class Actinopteri; order Myctophiformes; family Myctophidae; genus Protomyctophum; species Protomyctophum parallelum. The sequence continues at coordinate 60,200,948 of NC_139699.1, forward strand.
CCACAGCTTATCAACCCAGTGGGCCAGCTCATGCAGGTGGTGCGCACGCAGAGCGGGGCCCAGTACATCCTGCAGCAGCCCCACCAGCAGCAGATCATGCTCCAGCAGCAGATGCAGCATCCTCCTCCCGGCGGCGCGCAGCCCATAGGGCACGTTCTGGCTCCGCTGCAGGGAGGCCATCATCCGCAGCAGGCGAGGGTCATGGGGCAGCCGCAGCAGTACGTCTTCGCCCCTGGAAACAGGGCGGGGGTCCACGGCGGCGGTTCACAGGTGATGCCCGGTCACCCATCAGCAGCTCAGGTCCAGCAGATTCAACAGGCCCAGGGTGCAGCTGCACCACAGGCCCCAAGGCAGCCACAGCAGGCCCTACAGCACCAGCAGCCTCAGCACAAACAGCCCCAGCAGCAGCAGCAGCCGCCGCCCGTGTTTCCACAGCTGGACGGAGCGGGCAACAACACGTCCTCGGAAGAGGACGAGGACGACGAGGAAGAGGAGGACGAGGAAGACGAGGACGACGAAGAGGAGGGCAAGGATAGAGGCGAGGAGGGCAAGAACGGTGAGCAAGCGGAGGAGGAGGAGCAACCGCTGAACAGTGAGGATGACTTGAGTGACGAGGACCAAGATCAGTTTGACACGGAGTATGTGGTAGTGTGCCAGTATGACAAGATCCACAGAACCAAGAACAAATGGAAGTTCCAACTTAAGGATGGAATCATGAACCTGAACGGGAGAGACTATGTCTTCTCCAAGGCCATTGGAGACGCTGAATGGTGAAGCTAATGTAGTGTTGTGGTGTATCCTGCAAGCAATTGCCTATCAGAGCAAAGTCCCAAATGGCTTCATTAGTCCATGTCGTTTTTTAGGAAAAGACTACATGGATTAATGATGCCATTTGGGACTTTGCACTGAAAAGCAATTATTTAAATACTTACACTGATGGCTGTTTATATCCCCATAGCCTGGATGGCCGTAAGCTTCTTGCCTGGAGGAGGTTGTGCATCAAGGAAGAAGGTTGATGCAACTAGCCAGTTTTAGTTCCCTAACCACAGTTAGGGAACTGTTGCAGGTGGGTTGTTTACTTGTATTTGGTCTGACTCTAACTAGGCTTTAACCCATTCTGAACGGGCACCCATTTTGGTGTCAGCATCGTGTTATGCTTTAGCTATTGAAAAATAGCAGATCTACAAGCTCATATCGCGCCACCGAGTGGCGCGATACGAGCTTGTAGGTCTGCTATTTTTGAAAAATCGAAGAGCGACTGACATTTTTAGAATCTGATCTCAGGTCAGAATGGGTTCATCAGGACCAGTGTGTGTCCGGCGGAAACCTCGTATGAATCTGATCTCAGGTCAGAATGGATTAAGAAACTTGAATAACTGAGTTACTGTACGAACCTCCTCACTAGGCCTTGTGGGATGTGAAAGACGGCCTCCAAAGAGTGGGTATATGGGTAACTCTGGTCCATAGCTCTAATGCCTTCATTAGAGCTATGTTACTCTTCTCCTCCTTCTTGTCTATGAGGTTCTCTTGGCAATATCGGAGGACGCAGTGGAGAAACTAAAAGTATTTTCCTTCCAGTGAAAAAGAAATCCCTTTCTGTACAAAAAGTGCATTTTATACGCGTGTTGGGGCCGGGCTCAGAGTGCGTCCACTAAGGAAAGTAGGCGTTCTAATTACACAAGCCGCCTTTCTATTGGTGAGTAAGTAAAACATTCTTTATATTTTAGAGGCTGGTCTGCATTTCATGCAAGGGCAGGAAGACAACAGTCCCATAGCCTTAATCCAAGGGCAGCAAAGGGCATTAGGGCTGTGGACCAGAGCTATAGGTTATAGGATAAAAGAAATGTCTGGGAAGATATTCTGTTAATTGTTGCTCCTGTCTTTTGCAGGCTTCCTCGTCCACCCTGCCACACCACCACTCAATCCAATGTCTCACTACCTCCTTTTGGAACTTTCTCTTTCTCTTTGTGTCAGAAGCCACCATGAGGAAAAAATGGATTCTTTAAAAGTTGCTACTCGTGTGAAACCGTGCCATCTATCGTCTATCCCGCTGGCTTCTTATATATCTATAAATGCAGGAATCTTCATGTCTGTGTGTATCTCAGTCAGCTCCACGGATTGGTTGAAACACATGCCCATATATGGAGAACAGCCAAACTCGACCAGGCGTCTCGACTGACTTGGTGCGTAGATGACCGATGTCACAGACTGGTCTCCAGGTACTAGTAGTAGGCTTCCGTGTGCGGTTAGGGTAAGGATCTTGGGATAGGGTTAAGTTCACTTGAGCCGACTCAGCAATAGTAGATCCTCGTCCCCTTACTTTCACCACAGCCCCTCCCACTTGGGCTGGACGGGGGCTGTCGCGTCTGAGACGACAGACGACAGAAATCCGAATCAGCTTCTGTACGTTTTATTATCTATATCTATAAATGCAGCAATCTCAGATTGGTTGAAACATGTGCCCATACATGGAGGTCCCCAAACTCTCCCAGGTTGTGTGTCATGTCATAGATGACTGTTGTCGTAGACTGCCTCCGGATACTCTGAATAATGCACTATAAGGTCTTTGGCAACTTCCAATTAATTGGCTGGTAACAGTGGTGCCGTCGGGACGTAAAGGAGTTGAGACTAAAGAGCAGGTGCAGTTACTGCACGCCAGCATGGCGGCGGCGAGAGGGAAGCATGCAGTGGCAGCCAATACACAACGATGATTTCTCAATGGGAACAAACGGTGCTAGAGAGACCACCATGGGCACTGGGTCGGAAAAAATAAATAGAACAGTCATGCCCCAATAGTGCGGGGACATTCAGACCCAAATGACCCCCTCTCCGGCACCTATGGCTGGTAATGCTGTGTAGATGACGACAAGCAGCCTGCTCCACTGTTATGGCTAGTATACAGGGGTCATATCTGTGGCCTTTTGCACTCACATAATCCTCAATATATAACACCACATTTGTTCTCTCAAGAGGGGTGGCCAGTGTATATTGGAGCCTTTGTTGGGAAGCCACTATGTTTTCCAGGGGTGGTGTAGAAACACTGAGGTGATGAAACTCTCACTGGATGACTGCAGGGCAGGGACAGTGTAGTGTTACTGATGAACCAAGGAGGAATCATTCATGCAGGTCTTTCAAGATGCTCAAGCTCAACACGGATCTTCCCGTTAGTGTATACAGTACGAGTCTGTATCAAAATAATAAAAGGCGAGGCCACTGTTTAGTTTGCTGAGGCTGTCCTAATGTACACGCCACAGAGGAGGTAATCCGCATCGACCACACAACTCACATGATGATGCCCTCTCACATGGGAAAACCCAACAATATCCCGATCAAATCTCACATTCAAGACGGAAGACTTAAGAGGTCACAAATAATTCTTTAAATTTAGCTTAGGGTTATTTTTTGTTTGATTTTTTTTGATTGATCCTGCGAGTGTCTTAGAGCAGTGGTTCCCAAAGTGGGGTCCGGGGACCCCTAGGGGTGTTCCAGGGGGTCCCCAGATAAATGATAGTTTGGAACCAAATGGACCCTTATGGGTTTGTAACTCTGCACGGAACCAAACGGACCCTAAGTTAATTAACTTTGAATTTACAATATACATTTGGGTTCCATCGATAGGAATATCATTAAATAGAGGACCGTAGCCTACTTCAGTAAATATACAATGGTTGAAAATCACTGCTAGAGATGGAAACATCCTCTCTTGTGGGGGTCCTTGGCATATATTCTCTAATGGGGGCTCAGCAGGCGAATGAGTGTCATTTTGGGGGTCCTTGACATGAAGAAGTTTGGGAAGTTATATGAGAACCACTGTCTAGAGAGCACACATTCGGGGAGATGCTTCCCTAGCTGACCTACTGGCTGTGGGCACAGGAAATATGATGCTGGTCGGGGTTCAGTGGTTTGCAACAAGATTGCAGAAGTCAAGATGTCTCACACCCCCTGAGGAGGTATAAAAGTCCCTTTCTAGATGGCTCAGCTCTTGAGGACCTACGGTATGAAAAAAAGAAATCACGCCCGTGTGAAGTGAGGGGCGTACATCATCTCATCCTGGCCAATCAGAGTTTGTGTCCTCACCTTCGTCTTCAATGTTTGTGTTTACACAAACACTCAAACATTGTCCGTTCATTGTCAATGGCATTTATTGTTTGCGTTAGGACAAAGTTTGTGTTTGCACACACACTAAAAGCTGGACATCCCTCAAAAAAAAATTCAAATGTATGTTACTGCTTGCTTCAGTTGTTCCATTATTAGACCCTGCATTGTTTTTTTTGTTTTAGAATATTTTTCCACGTGTTTTATTCATAATCTCAGATCCAACATCCTGCCATAAATATATATGACGATCACTCAATATGACCTCCAAATATGGACGACATCAGAAACTCACAGGAAAGCCCGGTCATTGTATCCCATCCTTTTCTTGTAATATCTTCTCCCCTTTCGTTTTTACTGCAGGTTATGGATCATCTCCTCCTTGGCAATGAGATGCGTGGTCTTGTTGACCAGTGACATGAGGCGGTTGAGATTGTGGGACCAATCATTGAGCAGGTTGTTGGGGTCCCTGGGTCTCTGGAAGTTGACGATTCCGGCCAGCCGGTCCACCTTGGCGTAAATGGTCTTGTTTACGACCAGGTTGGAAAGGAAGTCCTCCAGTTCGTCGACAGAGAGGTCAAGGAGTCCAGCCATTCTCTTCATTGTGATCTTGGTGTAATACTTGGCCATTATTCTGATGTTGTGCTGTACAACTCTGTTTTTCAGATCCTTCCACCTTTTCTCACCCTCCTCGGAGTGGGAGAAGACACCTGTGGCGTGGCTGTCGGGAGAGCCTTCCCTCAGCTCCTTGCCATAGTTCTCCACTAGAGACGTCCAGTGCATCAACTCCATAGTGCTGAACTGCTTCAGGAGGTCCTTGTATTTAGGGATCTCTTCCAATCTCTTGTCTCCGTTGATTCTGTGCACGAGGTCCGACTGCTCGTTGTCGTATGGCGCAAGGATGACGTACAGCACGACACTCTTCAGGGCATGTGGCCACTTGGAGTTGTCCTCTACGATGCAAGGAGTGTTATAGATGGCCAGGTAATGTTTACAGATGGACAGATAGGACCCCTCGTGCTGGTCCAACTGAATCATGAGGTTGTAGAACTTCATCTTCAGCTCTTCACTGCCTTCCTCCTGGAAGAACTTGGTGTTTATCTTCTTGCTGATGATCTGGGTACGGACATAGTCCTTCACGGCAATGCACAGTCGCATCTGTTCCAAAATGAACTCCACCTTCTCTTTCTTTTCCAGGGAGCCATATGTCTCCACCTGCAGCTCTAGGAGGATGGCGACTGCTTCTTTGACGTCTCCATTCTGCTCCTTGATGGCAGATAGGGTTTTTGTCAGCCTGGCCCTTTCGATCTCCACATAGATCTTGCCAGCGGTCACGTCACGTAGAGTGTCAATGAGTCTCTGCTTGATGGTGATGTCAGTCACTGCGTCCACATACTTGCAACATTCTTGCACCATTTTAGCAACAGCCTGTTTGAGTTGGCTCCTTCGTTTGGAGAGCAGAATGATGTTGTCATTGAGACGTTCCCAGTCTCTAGCTTCATAACACATCTGGACTACTGCTACCAGAATCCTGGTGGTGGACATCAAGTCTGAAGCCGTCCTGGTTTGTTTCTCCAGCGACAGCAAGCTTTCGACAGCGTCCTGCAGGCGGCCCTCTTTAGCCATTGTCTCGCATGCAGGGAGCCTCTGGTCTACGGTTGAACTGTAGTCCACCTCCATCTTCACTCTCGTCCCATCGGACCGCTCGGATCGCTCCTCAGACATGCTGAGATTTGAGTAGTCAATAAGTCAAGTCAGCTCTCTCTCTCTCTCTTTCTATACCTGTCTCACTGCGTCTCTTGTCCCTGCCGCTCTCTTTAGGTGGCCCTCTGATGAAGTCTACATCTTAAAGGCCTACAACACCTTATATGGACTGACCAAAACTCTGGTCTGATGCCACACACCGCACAAACCGTTGCCGTGTGTTATTGGTTTCAATTTGCTCCCCAAGTAAAGGGCTGAGGGAATGTACTGTATGTTTCGCCTGAAAGGTGACTGACGGGTGACAACCACAGTTTATATTCTGTGTTCACCAGAATAAACCGTCAACAAAGAGCGAAGTGTTCAGGTCATCATTATTCCACACAACACAGATGAAACATTACTTGTGCACGCCTAAAAATAAATGTACACATTTGCGCAGGTGCCCCAATGCAGTTAATACATCACTACCAACGGTTCTGTGCCTGCCGTCCGTCCTATATCTTCAAATGAAATAGAAACCATTTTGGGGGGCACGGTGGCACAGTTGGTAGTGCTGTCGCCTCACAGCTAGAAGGTCCTGGGTTCGATTCCCGCTGGGGACGCTGTGGGCACTGGCGGCGTGTTCCCTCCTCCGCGTCATCAGTGCCCATACCCGAGGCGGGGGTTGGCGAAAGGGCCTTTCTGTGTGGAGTTTGCATGTTCTCCCCGTGTCCCCTAGGGTAGATACCCTCACAAAAACATGCAGTAATCCTGGTCTCTAAAACTACCTCCCCCTGGCCAGCCGGGGCGCCTGATGGAGGGGAAAGGAACTGGTCGGAAATAACGTGTCCCTTCCACGCGCTACGTCCGGCCGGGGAAATTCCCCCGAAGCAGCTTGGACTCCTCATGCATAGAAGGAGGCATGAGGTCAGTCCGCTGCCCCCCCCCCCAGGTTGGCAGAGGAAGTGTAGCGCCCAGGATTACATTAGATAATTGGCACTGGGTGAAAAAGAAAAACTGGGTTACAAAATCGTGGGATAAAAAAAAAAAAAAAAACCATTTTGGATTCATTAAACAAACCTTAACTCCATTATTGCCCGCTAGGTGGCAGCATAAGCACACCTAACCTGTGCCACCCGTCGGCTCTCACTCTACGATCCTTGTTCCATTTCCGGGTTATCAGGGAGGTGGGGGCTGCTGTGCATTGCATGCTTGTCTTCTGCCCCCCCCCCCCCCCCCATGCTACAAGGTTGTGTCTTCAAACCATGTGGCCATAACAAACAGAAGACACAGGACAGTGAGGACACAAGTGTGTCTTGCGTGTGTCTTACGTGTGCGAGTGAGGCCTAGGATCTACAAGCTCACAAATGTTTCACGATGCAACGCATTGCGAGCTTGTAGATCTGGCATTTTCAAAAAAATAAATATACATTTGGCAACTCGAAATGGGACTTTTGGTACATTACCAAGTATCAAAGGCATCAAAATACATTTTGATGCCAATACCTTTTGCACTTTTACTCAAGTAAAGTTTGAATTCCGGACTTTTCCTTGTAACAGAGTAGGTCTACTTCTACATTGCAGTTGCAGTATTGATACTTTTACTCAAGTAACAAAATGTAAGTATTTTTCCACCACTGCATGTGGTCATGATACTTACTGGGAATTGCCAAGGATGTTGTATTCAATCCAGTCACACCATGGTAACCAACCACACAGTATCCAATATTGTCATTGGAATCAAGCTCAAGCTAAAAAAAAAAAAATTATCGTGAAAATGTAGTGCAATATAGATTCTTTCAGAGCGAACGTTTTGGTGTCAGCATCATGTTATGCTTTATCTATTGAAAAATAGCAGATCTACAAGCTCATATCGCGCCACCGAGTGGCGCGATATGAGCTCGTAGGTCTGCTATTTTTGAAAAATCGAAGAACGACTGACATTTTTTTAATCTGATCTCAGGTCAGAATGGGTTTAATCAGACCAGTGTGTGTCCAGTGGAAACCTCGTATGAATCTGATCTCAGGTCAGAATGGGTTAACTCAAATCTTTGCTTGCTTCTGTGTCCCTGGAACAACATATTTTCAGATGGGGGTCGGCGGCCAATTACATATAAATCTTGGGAGTCCTTGACGTGAAATAGTTTGAGAACGACTGACATAGAAACATGGGGTTTTTCAGAAAACTGCCAGGATTTAAAAGGCATTTGCAGAATCGTCCTCAGGTCTGAATGGGTTAGAATAATAATAATAATAAAAAAAGACTCTGCCCTCATGGTTCCATGTTTATTAAATCCAAAGTTGATCCAAAACAGAACCTGTAACATCACAGACTATTTACATCTACCAGGAGGAGATTCTTTTCTGGAAACCTTCCAGGAGAGAAGGGAGCTTTTTCCTACGTTCGGTCAATCATCGTGTCCCGGCTGATAGAAATGTAGACGGACACAGAAACAGACAGAGGCTCTGCTACGGAGGACCCTGTCCGAGTAGCAAACAAAGAAAACGGATTCCAAACGCTCCGGTCTTCTCTCGCTCATGCCCCATGTTTGTACAGAAGCTCAAACGCAATACATATTAACAGTTTTATTCTTTAGTTTGTATGCAATCCAAACCACAGAACCTGTGACATAAATGACAAAAGAGAAGTAGCTTCTGGCGTTTGTCTCTGAACAGACGGGTGTGTAGAACCGAACAAGACGAGGTGAAAGCAGAAGCTGTTAACGTCTTGACTGGTAGCCATTTTGTGAATTTCCTTTTGTCGGGAGAACATGTTCCAAACTCAGTATTTAACTAACAAGCTGGTATTATGTACATATTACAGATATGAAACAGAATCTGCTGCACCAGTACTTTTGTGAAAGAAAACTAACAAAAAAAACAACAACAATTGTGTACGAATATTTAAACTTATTTTGTTTCTTAATAGTATAAAAGTAAAAGTGTCTTTTTGTTGAAACAGTGCTTTTCTCTTGGGTAACTCTGGGGTGACCAAGCATCATACCTGCAGAGAGAGAGAGAGAGAGAGAGAGAGAATAGATTTCCACATCGTTTTAATTTTTTTAAAGTCTTAAAGACTCATCAATTGTTTGTCCACATATATACAGTATATGAATGAAGTATAATGAATCATTACTTAATGAATACAATATATTATTATAATACATTAATTAACCATTAATCCATTCTGAACGGGAACCCATTTTGGTGTTGGCATCATGTTATGCTTTAGCTATTGAAAAATAGCAGATCTACAAGCTCATATCGCACCACCAAGTGGCACGATACGAGCTTGTAGGTCTGCTATTTTTTGAAAAATCGAAGAACGACTGACATTTTTAGAATCTGATCTCAGGTCAGAATGGGTTCATCAGACCAGTGTGTGTCCAGTGGAAAACCTCGTATGAATCTGATCTCAGGTCAGAATGGGTTAATAGTATATATGAATGAATGTACTAGACTGGATTGATTCTTACCGGCAGCAGGATGGCAGTCACACTACAGTGGCAGGACCAATGATCTGAGCCTTCTGTAACACACACACACACACACACACACACACACACACACACACACACACACACACAGAAGATCAGATCAGATACAATACTGGGCAAAATATACCATTCTCCACCTGACGTACCTTCCTTTTTTTGGGCATATCGTTATTCACGGAATGTGTCTGCTTTCGCCTAAGGGCCGGGCTACAATGGAGACGGAATTGGCTCCGCAACAAAAAAACAAATTAAAAAACAAACTGACGAATTGTCGGTGCGTACGGTTCCGTTCCATACCCAGTGCAGCCCCCCCCCTGTTGTATTGTAACACATGGCTAAAAGGAATACTGATGTACAATACTGTACTGAACGTATATGTACTGTATGTCGGACATTACCAACCGTACCCCAAACCCTTCAATCTTAACCGTTTCAGTTTCATACGACGTATGAGACCGTCATAAGGATCCCGAAATATTAGTACCATCGACGTGTGAGGACGTCCTAGCGACGTCCCAGCGACGCGGGGCGAGATAAGAATATTCAGAATTTTTCCTTTTTTTTTTTTTGATTTTCACTTTTCGCTTTCCGTAGGCTAACGCTATGTGCAACTATTAGCTTGTCATTGACTCCCATGTTAGCGCGGCGGAAAGAATGACTCGTATCTCCTAATCCAAGGCTCTCTCCGTGGTGATGAACGGATCGATATGCTGGCGCTTCATTTCTGCTCCTCATCCGTCTCTCTCGCAAAAATATGAACGCTTTTTGGAGCGTAAAAAAATTAATTAAGATGATCGGGGATGTGAGGTCTCTTTGTAAAGTCAACTTTTTTTTAGGAAAGTGTTTCCGGTTCATGGCTTTCAGAGTAAAAGCGATCAGACAACTCTGGCACCCCCGGAGCTTCTATTTTGAAGGCACTTCCGGCACTAAATGTGTTTTAACCATGTATGTCTGACTCACCGCTGCCATGTAGTGGCTGCCGAGAGGTGGTGCTTTGTGGCCGATGGGGGAGGAGGTGCAGGAGGGAGAGCCCACCTCCTCACACAGCGCCTCCCGGAGGTGAGAGGACACACAGCCGCTGTCCGAGCCGCTGGAGCCGCCGGAACCTGACAGACAGCGGGACGAGCCGCCAGAACTTTCTGTAGCTAGAGAGAGAGACACAGAGAGAGAGAGAGAGAGACACACAGGGAGAGAGAGAGACAGAGAGAGACACAGAGAGAGAGAGAGACACACAGAGAGAGAGATAGAGAGACAGAGAGAGACACAGAGAGAGAGAGAGACACACAGAGAGAGAGACACAGAGAGAGACAGACAGACAGAGACACAGAGAGAGACAGAGAGAGAGATAGAGAGAGACAGACACAGAGAGAGAGAGACAGAGAGAGAGACACAAGAGAGAGAGACACAGAGAGAGAGGGAGGGAGAGAGAGAGAGAGAGATTTAGGGGACATGTATATGATGTGAAGTTTTAGGGTGCGTGTGTGTGTGTGCTGGTGCGTGTGTGAGTTTGTGTGTGTGTAATTAGAAATACTGTTGGCTGCCCATTTGATTTATATACGGACACTTGTTTTACATCCAAACTTATAAAAAAAATCAGCTTTTGGTGAAGTGTATTATGGCCTTGGGTCAATAAGTTGAACATTATGGTCAACTTATTGTCTTTGGGTGCAAAAGACAAATGCAAAAAAAGTTGGCTAAATATGTTCTGTCTCAGCTATTATGGGCAGTCTGTATCTGGAGAACGACGTTTCATTTATCCTTAAGTGGCTTAAAAAAACAAACAAACCTGTCTAGTGTCCAAGAAGTGTCAAGGTGTAGTCATCAATGTGCTATCCTTTTTCCTCTGTGTATTAACCCATTCTGACCGGGCACCCATTTTGGTGTCGGCATCATGTTATGCTTTAGCTATTGAAAAATAGCAGATCTACAAGCTCATATCGCGCCACCGAGTGGCGCGATGCGAGCTTGTAGGTCTGCTATTTTTTGAAAAATCGAAGAACGACTGACACTTTTTTAGAATCTGATCTCAGGTCAGAATGGGGTTAATCAGACCAGTGTGTGTCCAGTGGAAACCTCGTATGAATCTGATCTCAGGTCAGTAGCAAAACAATTCAAATGTGTGTTTACTTATAGAGGGCTGGCTGCTGGTCTCGTCTTCCTCGATACAGGACGAGATGTCAGGCTGAGGAGGGTGGAGGAGCGTCTGACTGTTGAAAGGAGGACGGTTACAATTAAAACCCACTACATCTCACAACAATCGGTCAATGCACATCTTGAGCAGACAAGGGTGCTGCTCTCTACAAATGAAACCGGAGTGATATTAGTACACAGACTGTACCCACAGTACACACATATGTACCCGTAGGTTGAGGTGATATTAGTACACAGACCGTACCCACAGCACACACATGTACCAGTGTTGTTTTTGTCGACTAAAGCTAAGGCGAAGTTCTTTCGCAGTCTACGTTTTTTTCACAGACGAAAACTAAATGGAAACTAAAATGAAAACAAAGCCCTGACGACTAAAACTAAGACTAAACGTATTGACAATTTCGTCAAACAGCTAAAAACTAGAATGAAATGTGGACTATAGTGGACAAGAGATCCAGTATAAATCATTTTACACTTGGTTGCGTGCTGAAAATAGCAGATCTACAAGCTCGTTGTAAGCTTGTAGATCTGCTATTTGTAATCCTCCCCTACTATAGAGTGTGCTGACCATATAAAGGAGTTCCTCCCTGTCCCCAGTTAACCCCTGGGGTAAAAGGTTTCGTTTTTGGCTAGGTGGCCCAGCCTTCATCCAATCATGATGGAGTGGGGTGTGTGTGTGTGTGTGTGTGTGTGTGTGCTGTTGGCATGTCATGTGACCTGTAGTGGGTCTTACCTGTACATGTGCAGGTTGAGGGGCCCCAGCAGGGAGGAGGAGGGGCCTGGGATGGAGGGGTCAGGGGTCACGTGGTTCACAGCAGAGCGCTTAAACGGGTTGGAGTGATCGAACACAGAGACCGCGATGGATGCCCTCGTCCGTGCACCTACACACACACACGCACACACACACACACACACACACACACAGCATTGAACTCCCTGCAGGCTATTCGATCCAATATGCTTCATCTATTCTTATATTATATTTATATTCATTGCATAAGATAAGCAAACTAAACGTGTATAGGCTAGGCTATAGCCGATGAAACAAGTTATTCACAACTGTTTGCAGCTGCAATCAATCAATTTACAGTATAAACGACCAGTATGCTCCAATCGAGTCCCGCGACATATAGGCTGCATGTGCCCCGAATATATTAAGACAAGCATTACACAACAAATCATTCTTTGTACGTTCTTTGACTGTAGGTGTCAATACTGTGAAAGCAGCAGATGCCCCGCTGGCGAGCTGCTGTAGACTGGCTGACGGTCGGTCAGCCGCTGACCAGGGATCAGATTACAGAACTGAGAGCACGCACAAAGCGCATCAAATCAATGGTGTGAACATGGATTAGGACCTACTTTACATGAGCCTCACTTTACTGGCAAAACAGTCCCACCTACTGCACATTTCATGAACTTATTTCATGCGCGCATTTTATCAGTTTAACGGAAACACCGACAATTCGCTTTTCTTTTTTCGACTTAACCCATTCTGACCGGGCACCCATTTTGGTGTCAGCATCACGTTATGCTTTAGCTATTTAAAAATAGCAGATCTACAAGCTCATATCGCGCCACCGAGTGGCGCCATACGAGCTTGTAGGTCTGCTATTTTTTGAATAATCGAAGAACGACTGACATTTTTTTAGAATCTGATCTCAGGTCAGAATGGGTTAATCAGACCAGTGTGTGTCCGGCGGAAACCTAGTATGAATCTGATCTCAGGTCAGAATGGGTTAATTTCAACGTCAGGTCTAAATGGGATAAAGTGAAATATTGCATTCCTTACCTCTACCCTTGATGTAATCTATGGCTCGGTCGTTGATGGCAGCGTCGCTGGGTTTGATGTCCAGGAACGGCTTACTGCCCACTCCCATTGACAACAGCTCCTGTGTACGAAGCTCTGCGCACGCACACACACACACACACACAGACACACACACACACACACACACACACACACACACACACACACACAGTGGTTTTGTAAGAATTTAGCAACCACAATGAGTTTGTACGTATTTGCAATATTACGAACCAATTGGAGAGACACAAAACACAATTTGGTGGAAGTAGTAGTTGATCTATAGCCCATTCTGACCTGAGATCAGATTAAAAAAAGTCTATTACATCCTGACAGTTTCATTATTAACCCATTCTGACCTGAGATCAGATACTAAAAGTGTCTTCGATTTAAAAGAAAATAGCAGACCTACAAGCTCGTATCGCGCCACTCGGTGGCGCGATATGAGCTTGTAGATCTGCTATTTTTCAATAGCTAAAGCATAACATGATGTTGACACCAAAATGGGTGCCCGGTCAGAATGGGATAGGTTGCTTTGATCAAGACATTCTCAAGCGCTAAAAGTGGTGCTGCCCAGAGGCCAATGTACACGCACACACACGCACACGCACGCACGCACACACACACACACACACACACACACACACAGTGTGTGTCTACCTTTGTTCCGCGTGGCCTGGTTCCAGAGGATGCGGGCGATGTCGGCGGTCCAGGCGTGTTTGATCTCCGCCGTGGCGGCCTGAAGGACGTAGGTCTGATTGGTCGTCCGAATCCTGCCCGTCCGTCGGCGGAACCAGACCTCGAACCTCAGCCCGCTGTCCCCCGACGACTCCGTCAGACCCACGTCTGCTGTCTGAGGTCAAAGGGATGGTTACATTAGCGATTAGTGATAGAGCCAGCCAGCTTGCATATCTGATATTTTTGTGAGATCAGATTCTAAAAAATGTCTTCTACATCCTGACAGTTTTCCATTCTGACCTGAGATCAGATTCAAAAAATGTCTTCTATGTCAGTAGAAGCAAAGATTTGAGTTAAAAACTCGAATGAATATATATTCAAAGATTTTTCTTTTAACCTATATTATGTCAGTAGCAAATACAGGGTGGTAAAATTACATTCCGCAGTTTAATTTCCAATCTCAAAACACGATTTCAATTGGCTTGGTATACAGTCGTTATCCCATTCTGACCGGGCACCCATTTTGGTGTCGGCATCATGTTATGCTTTAGCTATTGAAAAATAGCAGATCTACAAGCTCATATCGCGCCACCGAGTGGCGCGATATGAGCTTGTAGGTCTGCTATTTTTGAAAAATCAAAGAACGACTGACATTTTTAGAATCTGATCTCAGGTCAGAATGGGTTCGTCAGACCAGTGTGTGTCCAGTGGAAACCTCGTATGAATCTGATCTCAGGTCAGAATGGGTTATAATAGTCATAATACTCTAAGTCACGCATGACTTCTGTCAACTCACTCATCATGACTTAGCCCTATCTGTCAACTCACTCATCATGACTTAGCCCTATCTGTCAACTCACTCATCATGACTTAGCCCTATCTGTCAACTCACTCATCATGACTTAGCCCTATCTGTCAACTCACTCATCATGACTTAGCCCTATCTGTCAACTCACTCATCATGACTTAGCCCTATCTGTCAACTCATCCCTTAGTACCTTGTAGGAGTGTTTGTAGACGTAAATGTCCAGCCCTCCTTCAATGCGTTTGGGTTTACTGAACAGAACCAGCTCCTCGAACAGGAAGATGTGGCGCTGATATTTCCTCCGGCCGCACAGGACGGTGAACTCGTCCTGTCTCACCAACTGGCCTTGCTCCTTCAAATTCACCTGGAGACAAACATACAGAGAGTATTATATGTTAATTACATTTACAAATGATCTATTGCTGAGTCAAATCAGTGTGGAAGCTGTGAAAAGCACTCAATGTTACACAATCTCTACTATTGAAGATCTCTTCAATAGTATTTCATACACGGTCATAAATATTATTAACCCATTCTGAACGGGAACCCATTTTGGTGTCGGCATCATGTTATGCTTTAGCTATTGAAAAATAGCAGATCTACAAGCTCATATCGCGCCACCGAGTGGCGCGATACGAGCTTGTAGGTCTGCTATTTTTGAAAAATCGAAGAGCGACTGACATTTCTAGAATCTGATCTCAGGTCAGAATGGGTTCATCAGACCAGTGTGTGTCCAGTGGAAACCTCGTATGAATCTGATCTCAGGTCAGAATGGGTTAGATAATGTAGAAGAATTGTTATCTGTCGTCTCTCCTATGCTACCAACATCTTCAACAAAACAAAATCTTATCCAACGGCAACAACATATGCTTTAGTTTTGGGGTCTGAAAGGCTATAAGCCTCATCAAATGGTGGTCCGTGGCTCAAATACCAAATCAACGATGGTCCTCGATATGAAAAGGGTTTTGAAAAGCACTGTTCTAGGGGGTCAACGTGAAGGCTAATCGACGGTCAGAAAGAAAAGAAAACTCACGTCACAGTCTCGAATGGCGTCCATGGCCAGGAGGTCGTTGCCGTGGCGAAGCTGGAACTGGACCATCAGCGCGGCGCCTCGGAGCGACGTGAGCTCCACCTCCTGGGCCACGTCCACCTCCTTGATGAGCTCGTTGAGGAGCAGGAAGTATTTACTCATCCTCTGGATGGGCTTCAGCAGGTAGGACGCCACGTCCATCTTATCCCCCAGCTCGGCCTGCTTGAACTGGAGACACACAGAGAGAAGCACAGTGTCTATGGGGGTGAACTGGAGACACAGGTGGAGGGGAATTCATACAGAACAGGTGTGTGTGTGTGTGTGTGTGTGTGTGTGTGTTCATACCTTAAAGAAGTTGTTTCCATGGCTTGCTAGCAAAGCATCAGACTTTGGTTTGTTTTTACTGTAGAGAGCATAGAGGCCAAACTGATCCCTCTGAAAACAAACAAACAACCAAATAAAGAATGAATTAAGGGATATTTCACTTTTAAATAAATTAAAATAAAATTAAAAGGTAATCACGCCCCCCCCCCCCCCCCCCTCACGCATTAGATTAGAAGGACAATTCAAATAGCCGTGATTTTTCCATTACTTCTTTCATTTTGATGTATTTGTTTTACAATGTTTTTAATGTTTATTTTATTTGCAACTGAAAGATCCCTTTAACCCATTCTGAACGGGCACCCATTTTGGTGTCGGCATCATGTCGTGCTTTAGCTATTGAAAAATAGCAGACCTACAAGCTCGTAGCGCGCCACCGAGTGGCGCGATACGAGCTTGTAGGTCTGCTATTTTTTTTAAATCGAAGAGCGACTGACATTTCTAGAATCTGATCTCAGGTCAGAATGGGTTAATCAGACCAGTGTGTGTCCAGTGGAAACCTCGTATTAATCTGATCTCAGGTCAGAATGGGTTAAGCACCATGAACGGTGAATAACTCACCACTCTGCACATCATTAGATGTGTGTATATGCGTTTATGTGCTCTTACAATTTACAAGTTATAAGTTATAAGTTAAGTTAGGCATTTATTAGCCTGACCCAGAGCGAGACATTTCTCGTCTAGAGGGGCGGGTCGCGCCTCAGAAATGCGCGCACCCTGATTGGATCTCATCGATCTGTCCGTCACCCCCGGCCCCTCCTCTCCCCCCCTAGTGCAGCGCTACGTCACATCATTTAGAGCGACGCCCACCCGGAAGGGTTGACTCCCACTTTTAGACTGGTTCAGCCCACGGCTTTTTCCAGGCTTTCATCTTTCGCGCAGACGAAATGAAAGCCTGGCTATCGAGGCTAGGCATTTATCAGATGCTCTTAAATCCAGAGCGATTTACAGTAAGCAAGAACAACACATGGTAATACATCAAAAAATACATAGAAATAGACATCAAGAATTATAAGCAGGCTAAGAATCTGTCTAACGGTAGAATATCTGTACAGTGTAGCTATGAGCATACACTACAGAGCGCTACATATAATGCTATCTAAATGACATAAGTTGAGCCTTTGCATACGCCTGTGAGGCCGTCGAGGGCTACAGGCTAAGATGGAGTCTGAAGAGGTGAGTTTTCAGACTACGGCGGAGGATTATTGGAAGTGAGGGGGTGACTGTGACAGGGTTAGATGTGTACACCGTGTTCTTACATGTCTGATGAAGCAGTGCGACACCCTGAGGGGGTGACTGTGACAGGCCTCCAGCTCTCGGAGGAAGAACTGCTGGTGGAAGTCCAGGATCTTCTCCAGGTTTCCGAAGATGACGGAGCGTTTCCCCCGCAGGTCCTGAGGGAGGTCGTGGCGCTCCATCTCCGGGTAGTAGTGCTGCACCACGTAGCGCAGGGAGCGCACGTACTCTCGCTCCGTGCACAGCATCTCGTCCACGATGTGGCCCAGTTTACTGTCAGGGGGAAGAACAAATGGCACATTGTTGGCACCCATTAGGACCCGATTAAAAAAAATACTTTTAACCCATTCTGACCTGAGATCAGATTCATAACGAGGTTTCCACTGGACACACATTGGTCTGATTAACCCATTCTGACCTGAGATCAGATTCTAAAAAATGTCAGTCGTTCTTCGATTTTTTTCAAAAATAGCAGACCTACAAGCTCGTAGCGCGCCACTCGGTGGCGCGCTATGAGCTTGTAGATCTGCTATTTTTCAATAGCTAAAGCATAACATGATGCTAACACCAAAATGGGTTCCCGTTCAGAATGGGTTAAAAAAAATTACTTTTAAATGACAGTTTTCTGGAAAGAAACCTATATTTTAGATATCAGTGGTTCTCAAACCTTTTCGTGTCAAGGACAGCCAGAATGATATGCATTTGGGCCCCATCTCAAAGTGTCATTCCAGAGACAAGAAACTAAACAAACCCTAAATAAAAACGAAGCTATGACGACTAAAAACTAAGATGAAATATACTGACAACTATTTAAAAACTAGACTACAACAGTTGTTGCACTCTGGAAAATAGCCGATCTTACAAGCTCACAAGTAGTTCGGGCCATTTTCAGTGTGAAATTGCATGTGAAAAATCCACAATTACGACGCCAACAGCGACGTTTAAGCCGCGTTCACATGGGATCAGGCAGACGTCATTGTAGCGGATGGGAGCAGGACCAGATCTGTTCAATGTTAAAATATATTTCTACCATTCCGTGCCGTCCAGCAGGTGGTGCTGTTTTGCCGTCTACCGCTTGCCTGATCCTATGTGAATGCAGCATAACGCTGATATTGATTCATTAAAGGGACACTTCACCCTTTTTGCAAAAAAATATATGTTAATGATGTTTAGAAGCTTTAGAACACTTTCCCGGGGGTCTTTATGTGTGTAATATGTGGTTTTAGATATTTTAGATTGTAGCAGTGAGCCCAGTGTCTCTGATGTCATGGACACTGGTCTCACTTCCTTCCTGGACTACAATTCCCAAAATACTTTGGTGCACTGCTCCTCCTTGTAGATAGGGGAGGTCTGTCTTACTGAGTACACATGTAGTCCAGGAAGTAAGTGATCCCAGTGTCCATGACATCAGAGACACTGGGCTCACTGATACAATCTAAAATATCTAAAACCACATATTACACACATAAAGACCCCAGGAAAGTGTTCTAAAGCTCCTAAATGTCATTAACATATATCTTTTAGCAAAAAGGGTGAAGTGTTGGTTCATAACAATTATGTTGTTGTTTTTTGGCAAGGCCGAAGACCGAGCATATAGCAAGGTCTGTCTGCATGTAAACCTCAAAATTAGACCAATTACATCTCGCGCTGCTCTATGACGTCACACAACATCAACCTCGGTGAAACTGATGAGTGGTAAAGTTCCATCATAGGCGACAAACCTTTTCTGAATTAACGCCTTGTGAATTAACACCTAATTATAATTATAATTATTATTCGTTTAATGTGTTTAATTCGCCGGTTTTTTTATAATTAAAAAGAAAGAGCGGATTTGTCGTGGACCTGGTGCCGAGGCTGTATTTATACAGATTACAATCCAGAGAGACATATACTAAATCTATAGTATATGGAGTATATGGATGCTATAATAAATATAGCATGTGGTAAGAACGTAAGTAAGTAAGTAAGTCAGAGAGGCTTAAGTAAGTAAGTAAGTCAGAGAGGCTTATTGTCGGTAACAGCCAAGCCAAGTCTATCCCCGTTTCAATGAACTAGACCTTAGGGAGATGGAGCGCAACACCTACCATCAGCTCCAGTACTTACCGCACGACATCAAGCCGTGCTCCTCATACGCCGAGTTCGAACCCATGACCTTTGTGGTCGAAAAGGCGAGTGCTCTACCGACCGCGCTACCCGGACACTACCCGGCGGGCTCACGGTTTCATTAACAGCTATAAATAAACACAGTGCACGACACGTTACCCACCTCCCCTTGGCTCTGGGCGGCGTGGCGCTATGGCTGTCGGCTCTGACCCTGTCTCCGGTGGGCCAGGCATGCCGGGGGGTGAGGGGTCGGTCCGTGACCTCGGTGCTGGTGACCTCTAACCCCCTGATGACCACGCCCACGTGGCCCCGGGTACACGACGACGACGGGCCGCCGTAGCGGGGGGTAACGTCCGGCGTGGAGGGGCAGTCCAGACTCTGAGTCTTGCGCAGCAGCGGACGGCGGGAGGCGACGCAGGAGGAGGCGGCGGGGGGAGGAGGAGGAGCGCTGAGGGTGGAGGTCGGGGAGGAGGTGACGGAGGAGGAGGGGGAGCAGCGGGGAGACCCGGAGGAGACGCTGCGGGGGAAGTGTTGGTGGTGGGGGGTGTAAGGGGAGGAGGTAGCAGAGGGAGGAGAGGACCTGTCCCTGCCGCCCCACACCCCGGACAGCGCCCGGCGACAGAACCACGCCCCGGAGCCTCTCTGCTTGCCATGGGTGGAGTCCGGAGTACTGTGGTGGCTCCCGTGGGTGGAGACGTCTGCACTCGTCTGGTTGCTACGGGTGGAGTCCGAACGCCGCTGGTTGCAATGGGTGGAGTCCGAACCCCGCCGGCTGCTATGGGGGGACTCTGTAGTCTTCTGCTTGCCCAGGTTGGAGTCTGACCTCCTGCTGTGGTTGGACTCTGTAGTCTTCTGCTTGCCTAGGTTGGAGTCTGACCTCCGGCTATGGTTGGACTCCGTAGTCTTCTGCTTGCCTAGGTTGGAGTCTGACCTCCTGCTATGGTTGGACTCTGTAGTCTTCTGCTTGCCTAGGTCAGAGTCTGACCTCTCGCTATGGTTGGACTCTGGGCTCCCGAGGTTGTTATTGATGGAGTCTGAACTCCGGTTGCTGTGAGTGGAGGAGTCTGGGGCCGTCTGGGTACTGTGGTAGGAGTCTATACTGCTCTGGCTGCTATGGGTGGAGTCCGTACACGCCTGATTGCTGTAAGCGGATTCTACTAAACCCTTCTGGATGCTGTTGATTGGTTCAGAGAGGCGCCTGTGGGCGGAGTCTCTCTGCGTCCTGAGCGCGGTGTCGAGTTTCCTCTCAAACGTCCGTTTGGCCTCCTGACATTTAGTCCAGGCGAAGTGCCACTGGCTAAGCCCCGCCTCCCGGCCCACCTCGGCCGCCAACAGGCGCATCTCCTCAAACTCCTTGTCCGGGATTGGTGGATGCTGCAGACGGTTGCTCTCCAGACAGCCAATCACGGCCTGGCATTTCTCTGGCTGACTGCAGTCCTCCATAGTGACTCCAGCCAACCGACGCATCGCGGCTAAAGACCAGCCATAAGCCTGTGGAGAGAGGAACACACACACACACACACACACACACACACGTTCACAGATTAAAGACCAGCCATAAGAAGAACACACACATTCACACATAAGAAAAGCCCTGCATTGTTCCCGAGGAGGCCGGTGCCTACCGATCGAGTACACATAAAGTGAGTGACGGGTACACAATGTAAATGAGTGCATACTGCAGCCAAACTGGCAACTCACCTACACCTTGGTCCCTGTCGCTGCAGCCAGCTTGTGGCTTGTTTAAGTTTTGAAGGAGTGGCGTGTGCAATGGCACCTTGTCTTTAAGTAATCTAATTCATATTTTCCCTACTGTATAAAAATAATCTATGAAAACAAGTTTCTAATAACATTTTGTCGTCGACCCCAAGCCATTCCAGCATGTCAGAGTACAGCATCTTGCAATGGGTCTGGTCCACAAGATTCGATACACCACCAAGATACCCGTGTACTAAATGTTAACGAAGTCCACACCCACAACACCAGAGGGAGTGCAACAAACCATGTGAAACCCAGATTCGGCACAAACAAGGGACTGAATTATTTTCGCTCCTATGCCACCAAAATGTATAACGCCCTACCAACAGTCATTAAGACGTGCAAATCCCTTGACTCCTTCAAAACCGCTCTCAAAGGGCACCTATACGGACGGCTGCAATTCGAAACTGGCCCCTGACAAATCTGAATCCCCCCCCCACCCACACACTCACCCCTTTTCCCCCTCACTGTATATGTTTCTTTTCCCTTTTTACCTCCTTTATGATGAATTCCTGTTCTGTTCTTTATATAGAAGTGTCTATTTGTACGTCTCTAAATGTTTTGATGAATTAACCCATTCTGAACGGGGACCCATTTTGGTGTTAGCATCATGTTATGCTTTAGCTATTGAAAAATAGCAGATCTACAAGCTCGTATCGCGCCACTCGGTGGCGCGATAGGTAGGTAGGTCTGCTTGTAGGTCTGCTATTTTTGAAAAATCGAAGAGCGACTGACATTTCTAGAATCTGATCTCAGGTCAGAATGGGTTCATCAGACCAGTGTGTGTCCAGTGGAAACCTCGTATGAATCTGATCTCAGGTCAGAATGGGTTAAACAAGGTGGACCCTCTTGTAAACAAGTGTAATGCTTTATTGGGTCGTCCACTCACAGTTAACAATCAATCAATCAATCAAAACTCCCCCATAGAGATGCATGTTAAATGAAGGGATTTCTCCATGTAAATAATCCATCATTTCAGTAGCAAGAGCATCAAAATGTCTTCTAAATTTAGTCTACCGTATACAGTATGCACTGGACAAATTTGCATGACATTATTTAAATAAACTAGAAATACGAGGAAATGACTATCAGACAGGAGTTTTCATGTTGCACTGTGAGACTGCGGTCATTAGTATTATTGCCTCCACCTGGGTGGGTCTGGCATGTAACTTTCCTGACGTTAGGCCGTGTATATGTTCAACAACACAGCCATGCAAAATAAAATGGACAGCTATGAGGTGGTGAAAGCTTGACCTGCATAGCAACAGTTGCTAAGCAAAGAAATTTAATCTGTGAAACATGTGGATAGTGCTGTTTTTTTAAGGGACATTTTGGATATAAATGAGTAAACGCAGTGATTCTCTGGAAAATACAGACATTATATTAACCCATTCTGACCGGGCACCCATTTTGGTGTCAGCATCATGTTATGCTTTAGCTATTTAAAAATAGCAGATCTACAAGCTCATATCGCGCCACCGAGTGGCGCGATACGAGAAAAAGAGGGGTTTAATTACTTAGTTTAACCCATTCTGATCTCAGGTCAGAATGGGTTAAACTAAGTAATTAAACCCCTCTTTTTATTTTTTTCTTCCAAAAATTGCTGAATACCACGCACAAAAACGTGGTGCAACCACTTCATTAGGTAGCTTTGTGTGTGTGTGCCTGGCTGGCTGGCTGTGTCTGAAATAGCATTTGGTTGGTTTTCAAAACCAAGTGTCACTGTTGTGCAGCCTAACACACACATACATATTAACTGTATGATGGGAGATAGAGGGACCCCCCTGGGGGTACACGCAGAAATGCTTCAGTCGGCCCCCAATGGGACTCAAACCCAGGACCTTCTCGCTATGAGTAAAAGCGGTTCATCCGTGTTCTTTGCAGGGGCTGGTGGGTATATTGCTATGTCACTATATATGTGACATCTGTACAATGTGACTTCCCCAACAGACCGATGAAAAATCGATTAATCTATGAACATGTGTTCATTCCATAAACTGTATATATATTCTCAGTATAAACTGTACATATTCCATAAACTGTGTATATTCCATAAACTGTATATATTCTCCGTATAAACTAAAAAGTATTCACTTCCAACACTAAGAGAACATTCCGAAACACTCATTCACCATGGAAACCACTCCTCTCAATCAGAGACTCCATGAGGAAGGCTGTGTGTGTGTGTGTGTGTGTGTGTGTGTGTGTGTGTGCGTGCGTGCGTGTGGTGGTGGAATGGGTGAGTGGCTCTGATCAAGGCCGGCGGTGGGGGGGGGGGGGGGGGGAGGGGGGAGGGGGTGTGGGGCCACAAAGGAGTCAGCCTTTGAGGAGTGGGAGACGGAAGGGAAGGGAGGAGGTAGTGGAGTAATGAGGGAGAGAGGAGGGGGGCTGAATGGAACCTTGAAAGAGACTGAAACACACAGAGAGAGAGAGAGAGAGAGAGAGAGAGAGAGAGAGAGAGAGCAAGAGAGTTGTTTAGAGGTAGGGAGAGAGAAAGAGAGATGGAGAGGCGTGTCCTGACACGAGGCCAGGGATGACCTCATCACTTAGACACCTCAAGAATGTTTTACTGAATGAGAGGGAAAGAGAGGAGGGAGAGAGGTGGGCTGGTGTCCACTGGTACTTCACATTAGAGGTAAACTTTAAATTCTTGCCCTGACAGGCTTAGCTAACAGTGAACTTAGCCCCAACACACACACACACACACACACACACACACACACACACACACACACACACACACACACACACACACTGTTTGTGTCCGTTTTATGTGCTGCTGGTTGCGTTAGCTGTGTAAACGCAGCCAGTGACCTTGTTGTGACCAGAACACCAATGCCTGCCTCCAGTGTGAACTTCATTTAAAGTGCTGCTGAGCAAGGCATAAATAGTGTGGTTGTACAATGGACAACAGTAAACTATAGAGTACCGACGTCCTGACGTCACTCCTTCACGGAGGTCACGGAAGTCATTTGTCTATGGAGAATAACATTGGGTCATCTCAGAATCGTCTCATAACAATTGTGTTCCAGAAATATTGTGCAGGGAGGTGTCGTTCTTCTGTATCGTTTACGATAGTCAGTCACTCATATTTGATACGGTACGTTTCTGGTGAAAATGGAACAAATTTGCGGCAGTGGGTAACATTAGCGTTTTCTCACCGTCAGTTGATGCTTCTTATCCATATGAGTCAAACAGTCGAGGTCATTTGTTTATATTTGGAACACAGTTCTTATTTGACGTGATATTAACTATTTTCTTCCCCAGGTACGTATATATATATATATATATATATATATATATATATGGACGTCGAACCCCTTCTGGTGTTTTAAGCATTACGTTATACTTTAGCTATTGAAAAATAGCAGACCTACAAGCTCATAGCGCGGCACAGAGTGCCGCCGCTACGAGCTTGTAGTTCTGCTATTTTTGAGAAGTCGTGAAAATGTGTCGCAAATCTTTGAACATATATTCTTTCAGAGCGTTTTTAACGTAGTATTTTCAGATGGGGGTCGGCGGCCAATTACATATAATGTTGGGGGTCCTTGACATGAAAATATTTGAGAACGACTGACAGGTCACTCACTTCACCTTTGCGTTACAACCCAGCTTTTGCAGTTTCCGTTTCTGAAATCCTCCATTAGTACGATTTTTGCAACCCTTTTGTTTCACCCAGTGTCAATTATCTAATGTAATCCTGGGCACTACACTTCCTCTGCCAACCTGGGGGGGGCAGCGGACTGACCTCATGCTTCCTTCTATGCATGAGGAGTCCAAGCAGCTTCTTTTCACCTGACAGGGGGGAGTTTCCCCTGCTGGACGTAGCGCGTGGCAGGAACACGTTATTCCGACCAGTTCCTTTCCCAGAGGGGAGGCAGTTTAGAGACCAGGATTACTGCATGTTTTTTAGGGGACACGGGGAGAACATTCAAACTCCCTTCAAAAGGCCCTTTCGCCAACCCCAGAACGGCCACAACAGATGCAGCCTAGAGTTAGAGAAAAAAGGTTTTAAACACAGCGCTGAAAACAGGAAGAAATTCCAAATGATTGGCTATGGCCGATCACGTGACACTCGTGTCCATGCAGTGCAATTGCATGTTGGGTTACAGGTGCATGATGGGAAGCCGAGTTTTTTGTGTAATACCAATGTATTGTTTTTTTCCCCCGTTTTTTTGGATGCATTGTGTTAGATGTGAGCGCCACCGAAGGCGGGCAAACTTCTAGTCTAATTACATTGTGCAGCACCACGATGTAATGACAACACTAACTGCCAGTCAGGAAAAGGTGGATTCCCCACCGCTAACCTGTTGAGACCCGAGGCCCATTCTACAAATGTCTTCTAAAACGGCTTTCTGAAAAACGTACGTTGCTACAGCATATGGTGCTCAAACTTTTTTTCATGGCAAGGACTACAAAAAATTTCCCCCCAGAGATCCCCCACAAGCAAAGATTTTTCAAAAATAACAGATCTACGTATGCTTGTATATGAGCATATGGAACTTTGAGAACCAATTTGCTATATTTAGCTTTCCAGGATTTAATGGTTTGTAAGACACCAACACTTTCAGCACATCTACTACAAATCTATAACCTGGTCTACCATTGAGAGCCAAGATTAGCCTGGAAATACGTTTAGACTTTTTTTTTTTAATAAATTGAATTTAGAGTTTTCACATAAAGATGAATCGTAAATGTATACAGATAAAGTGAGACAATATAGAAAAGGTATAAATTATTATTATTATTTCAAAAAAAATTAAGACGCAAAATTACGTCCTGGCACAGGGG
>NC_139699.1:60231959-60234459 GCF_964188405.1 Protomyctophum parallelum
ACACACACACACACACACACACGCACGCACGCACTGCCACTAACCCCTCCTACCTTCTGGCCTCAGTACAAAATGCCATCTTTGTGTCTGTGTGCTGTATCGATCAGCAGAAGTAAAATGTTTTACTTCAGAAATAAGTGCGTGTCGGAGAGACAAACAGCAATGCGTGTTTTCGAGTTCATATCAATAAATGTTAAATCCATAAATGCTATTTTACAAACAATACAGTTGTACCTGAAAGATGCTCCGATTAACTGTTACATTTATTTAGTAGAAAACAATGACGCCATCAAAACACGACTTCCAGACAAACAAAGAACACGTGTGTGTGCGTGTGTGTGCGCGCGCGCGCGTGTGTGTCAGTCTACCAACAGATGGTGGACTGAGCTCACTGCTGTCTGAAAGGACAGTGTGTGTGTGCGACCGTGTGCGTGCGTACATGCGTGTGTGCGTGCGAGAGAGAGAGAGAGATAGAGAGAGGGGGGGGGGCAGCCGTTGCATGCTGGGATACGTCTAGAGACAGTAGGCCAGAGGTCAGAGTTCAACTGTCACCATGGTTACCGTGTTTGATGTGATTGATTCACTTAAGCCCTTTGTAACAGAGACACTGAGAGACCAGTGCCATTGCCATCTTCAATGGTACATCAACACGACTCAAACACACATCAAACACGCACGCACGCACACACGCCAGTTTAGGCAGAAGGAGCAAGTACATTCTACCGGCAGCGGCGATCAGACGCGGCGCTGCCGGGGGGGAAGGTGGGGGGATTATGACCGCTCCGTGCCGCGGCAGCGTCGGACCGTCCGGCAGCCGCCTGGTCTAGACGCGCCGACTGCTACAGCGGACCATGTTGGCTCAAGACTTGCGTTGCTGGTTAAATCTCACCCGTGGGTTCTTCGATTTTTCAAAAATAGCAGACCTACAAGCTCGTATCGCGCCACTCGGTGGCGCGATACGAGCTTGTAGATCTGCTATTTTTCAATAGCTAAAGCACGACATGATGCCAACACCAAAATGGGTGCCCGGTCAGAATGGGTTTAGAGAGCATTTGTGACACTACAACTTAAAACATAGCTATAAAATACAAATTATCAGTAACAAAGTCTGCCATGTGTTTCCACCACATGAACCCTATAGTGTCCCTATTCTGGGGGCGAGCACTGCAATAATAGCAGATCTATAAGCTAGAAGATCTATATAACCTCACAACACAGCTTGAGCTTGTAGATTTGCCATTTCTGGCAACATAGCAGGTTACTGACTCAATAGACCTAAAGGCTCTAATTAGAAACTAATCAGGAAAGTAAATATGGCTGTCCAGCTGTCACTCTCTCCGACTCTCTCTCACTCTCTCCGACACACACATGTGTGCATGTGTGTGTATGTGTGTGTGTGTGTGTGTGTGTGTGTCTGCGGACAACTGAAAAGTATCACTACCTTGTGAAAAAGGCACAGAGACTAAACGTGTGTATGCCATTCCCAAGCCCCTGAGCATAATCACTGTGCCTGGCCGAGACGCCGCACACAGGAGTTTTGGTTTAACTTAACGCCTGAGAGCCTATTCCACGCACCACAGCTTGACAATTCGGACAGCGACAACTCTGTGATGAGTGTCGAGGTACAAAAATGGAGGTTTCCCAAAAAAACAACTGGCTTGATGACTTGTGTGAATGACATGCAGTCAATGTACTGTGAACAGGTGAATGAAGGCAATCTAGTTAACACCGACAGCGCTAGCATTTATTGACAAATGATGATATAATTCACGCCAGCATTTTTTCCCAGTTTAGTTATCGTTTTGAAATGCCACATTTCCAGACTTCCGGTACTGATCATAAAATAGGACCTGGTCAGGTCCTCTGTAGCAAACGGAGCTAAGCCGGTGCAGTGAAGGGCTTCACATCGTGGAATAAACCTTGTTTTGACCAAAAACGTCATCCGGGGCGAGGAACAGGAGATACAGGCGATTGAAAGAAACAGACAGAATGGGTGTTTATGGTGCCTGACGATCTAAGACGGCACGAGCCCAGTGTTATGACAACAACAGCTAGCAACCCGATGCTAATGTAAGTAGCATTATGACTTGATTGATCAAATGCACTATAAAAGCGCCAATGGCGTGAAGGGTAGCATTAAATAACAGGCTTCAATTGACATACATCTAGGTCAATGTGGTTAACTAGTGGGTTAACTAGCAAGCATGACCCAAGCATGTTGCACTGGGCACAGTATATAGAATCATCATATCACCAACCATATGTCATATCCACTGAATCCTCCAACAGTGTTACTTCCTCCACTTCTAACTCCAAGAGTGTACCGATGGAACCAAATGGACCCGTACCACTGGGGGGGCCCTTACGGTGTAACTCTCTGTTGCGTGACGTCCCCTTTAACCCGTGTTATTCAGAGATCTGTTTTCAGTAAATACAGACGTAGAACGTATAGGTAAAGAACATGGCTGAAACGGTGACTCTCAGAGCAAACACGACCAAT
>NC_139699.1:60239459-60301959 GCF_964188405.1 Protomyctophum parallelum
TTTTGTGATCCTGTCGTAATAAATCCTACAACACACTAAAAGTGACTGGGGGGGGGGGGGGGGGGCTGTTACCCGTATGTTAGATGGTGTGTCCAGTCTCTGGTCTTTGGCAGTGAGCATCAGTACCATGTGAATAGAACCTGGAGCATTATCCTACACGCACACACGCACACACACACACGCACGCACGAGATAAAGACACAGATCATTGGAGACAGCGTTCAATAAGACACAGGCCAGTTGAACAGACTGATGAGGTAGGAGACAAAGCAGACAGACCTGAAGCATGCCCATGGCCTTCCAGAGGGAGGGGTCCGGAGGACACACGCGAGCGTCCACCAACATCGTCAGTCCCAAGGAACGCACCTCCTTCCTGTTATACGTATAGGATATGATGTCATAAAAAAAGTAAAAAACCAAAACTAACTTTTCAGAAACAATGAGTCGACTGCAGCTGTTCAGTGGCCACGTGTATTTTCATGTTGTCATATGTTAATTTACATGATCAATCAATTGACACCCTAGTATACTTTAACTTCCTGCTTATTGGTATGACAAAGAAAACACATTTCCAAATTTTTCAAACAAAGAATATAATACCATGACTATATTATCTTTGTAGTATACATTATCAGTAAACTCTCTCAGTGTGTTGCCAATTATTTGAAGGACCACGGGTTTGCGAAACACTGCAATGAGTCAAGACGTTAATGTTCAAGCCGTCCTTGCAGTGGTAGGAATTAAGGATGTGGCGGTTTTCGGTTCAACCGGTACGATCCGGTTTCATCTAGTAAACCGGATTAATTTATTTAAACCGACCGAACCGTATTTTTATGTTTGCCGACGGAAGCGGTCGCAACGCTCGCCGCGGTGCTCAGGCTCACTGCTGTAGCCTGCAGAGCGGCCAGGAGCCCAGCACACACACACCAGGTGTCAGGTTTCAAGTGAATGGGGGCAGGGGGGTGGAGCTGGGTGGACCACGCAGTGTTGTTTGTTTACAATAAAGTTTCAATAGTTGTCACTGTACAATACTTTAAAACAGTTGTCATGTTGCACACAATCAATTTGGTCATAGCAGCCGCTTGTAGAAACCCCCCAAGCAGCAGCCCACAATTCCCGCACCGTGAGACCGCACACTGAGAATGCTATAGCATTGCAAGAAGCTAAGGCTTAGCTGCTAAGCTAACACAACACCAGCCATGGTGGTGGTGATGTTAGCTTAGCTGCTAAGCTAACATCACCACCACCATGGTGGTGGTGATGTTAGCATAGCTTGCTGCTGCTTGGCTGTTCAACTTCACTTCATCTCTGCCTGTAATTTCTTATTTTGTTACCCTGACACCGGCGCTGCAAAAACAGACAGATCTACAAGCTCTACAATCTCAACTATCAAACTCCAGCTAGTCCCACTCCTCTGAACTCCAGTATGTATGAACAGTGCTCGAGTGCTCAGTTTTCTGCCCCCTCAATGTCGCAAATCTGCAGTGAGTCTTAAACTGAGGTAACTTCAATGGCTCTTCTGCACAGCGCAGCAGTAGCTTTGCGTTAGTCAAAACTAAACAGACAGCGAGACGAGCATGTCGACCGTAGCAATGAATGGAGAGACCTATTTGGAATGATTAAATCCATTATTGGCCTGGAGAAAGTTACAGCCGCGCCGCCTCCTCCTCCTCCTCCCTGGCACGGGTACAATTAGCCATGTGCTATATGACGTTTTGTTTACCCTGCGACAGGGACTGAGAGGGTTTTCTCGTCAGCGAAAAGTCAAGCGGCCAGTGGCTTTAAACAGTAGGTACAGTTGCTCACATTTGGACTGGACACTGGACACGACAGCGATATGTTTTGGACTCAGGCTCATGGACCCTATATAGCTGGACTGGTGCAGATACGTGCAGATCACGATGTGTTAATTGTTTAATTGTTTATTACAAATACAATGCTTAAAGAATTGATCCCAAGTAGGCAAGAAAACACCATGGCTTGTTTCCATTTGTGTGAGCATTGAGAAATAAAGACAACTGTGTTAAATCTGTCACTTTGTTGTCCAAATGATGGTCTTTAGACCCTATGGAAAAAAAACGAAAATGACTCAAGTGTGCCCTCCAGTGGCCAAAGTCGGTTTTACCGCTTCAGTCGGTTTTTTATTGAATATCGTCCCGGTTTTGTAATTTTCAAACCGTCACATCCTTAGTAGGAATACTATCAATTAGCAGCCTAACCCTGGAATGTGGTTTGTTTTCAGTGAGTGTGTGTGTGTGTGTGTGTGTGTGTGTGTGTGTGTGTGTGTGTGTGTGTGTGTGTGCGTGCGTGCGTGCGTGCGTGCGTGCATGCGTCTGTGTGTGCGCGCGCGTGCTCGTGGAGGGCGGGGTGTTCTACCTGACGGTTGAGAAGAAGTAGAGGAGGATACGGAGCAGCTCTGTGCCGTTGCAGCCAGGGTTCAGCCACACGGCGTTCCTGGTACAAACCGTGACCACTGCACGCCCCATTTTGTCTCTGGTTCCTATGGAAACAGACAGGCAACCCGGTAGTAAATTAGTCGCCATAGTGGTATTAGTAGCATTCTTTTTTTCTTTTCATGTCATGTATATGAATTGAATACCCAGGACCTGAATGGTAAACAAGACCGCAAGGACTTTTTCCCAGTGATATCCTCATGCGTTTGGCCGTTTACATTTCTGCCTAACAAAGCCATTCAATTCAATTGGACAGACAAAGAGTTTTGCATTTACCAGGCAGACATACAGCTCCGGAGCACAGCACCGAACCATTTAGTTGATGGATAGCGGTGAGGGGAGGCCGGGCCGCCCCGTCACATGCTGCTGGGAG
Source organism: Protomyctophum parallelum (assembly GCF_964188405.1). Taxonomy (NCBI): domain Eukaryota; kingdom Metazoa; phylum Chordata; class Actinopteri; order Myctophiformes; family Myctophidae; genus Protomyctophum; species Protomyctophum parallelum. The sequence continues at coordinate 60,242,286 of NC_139699.1, forward strand.
CACCGGGGAACACCGGGACGACACCGGGCCGTCGTCCTGCTGGGTCCGGCCCGGTGGTGGTGGTGGGGTTACAGGAGCTCCAGACTGGTCCTGCTGGCTCCGGGCCGGTGGTGGTGGGGTTACCGGTTCTGATAAACTGGTGTCGGCGTGCAAGTGTTCCGATGAACTGGAACCGGTATGGAGGTGTTCTGGTGGACTGTTAGTACGGAGGCGTTCTGGTGAACTGGTTCCAGTTTGGATGATATCTTCCGTAGACTGGGCTGAAACATTTGAACAGAATCCGAATCACGTTATTACCAAGTGTGAGGTTTGTACAAAGGAATTTGCTTTGTCACATGGTGACAACATTCAAGTGTTAACATTCAAGAATTAAAAAGAACATTAACCCATTCTGACCGGGCACCCATTTTGGTGTCAGCATCATGTTATGCTTTAGCTATTTAAAAATAGCAGATCTACAAGCTCATATCGCGCCACCGAGTGGCGCGATACGAGCTTGTAGGTCTGCTATTTTTGAAAAATCGAAGAGCGACTGACATTTTTAGAATCTGATCTCAGGTCAGAATGGGTTCATCAGGACCAGTGTGTCCCCGGCGGAAACCTCGTATGAATCTGATCTCAGGTCAGAATGGGTCAATAGAAACAGAAAACATCCAGACAATAGACCAACGAGGAGCAGGTGTGATGAGTTGTCACGTAAAGGAGTAGGTGGAACACAGGAGGAGAAGGAGAGGGGTGAGAGGTCAGTCAGCCAGGAAGGAGGAGGTGAAAGATGGAGGTTTAGGTATAGGTGGATAGTTTGGAGGTTGGAGGAGGAGGAGGTGAAAGGTAGAAGTGCATGAACGTCAGACAGAGAGCTGGTACCTTCTGTGTCAGACTCCAGAGTCTGACCCAGGAGGAGGTGAAAGATGGAGGTTTAGGTATAGGTGATAGTTTGGAGGTTGGAGGAGGAGGAGGTGAAAGGTAGAAGTGCATGAACGTCAGACAGAGAGCTGGTACCTTCTGTGTCAGACTCCAGAGTCTGACCCAGGAGGAGGTTTTAGGTATAGGTGATAGTTTGGAGGTTGGAGGAGGAGGTGAAAGGTAGAAGTAAATAATCATGAAATAGAACAGTGGTTTTCATTCCAGTTGGTCCCCAGATAAATGACAATAACCAAATGGACCCCCGTGAATCGTTAACTCTTGGGAGCGTGAAATGAACCCTTACGGGTCAATGTGGTTTCATTTTATATTCTCAAAGTTAACTAGTTGTTAAGCATCTGTATTACTTAATTTACACGATGTTTACACAACGTTTGTCTGTTATCTCTCCTATGGTGCCACATCAATAGAACACGGAATTATGGACAAAAATCCTACCCAACGATAACAAAATATATTATTCTGAGAGGCTAAATGTCACCAAATGATAGTCCGTGGCTCAAATGCAGAATAAATAATGGGCCTTGATTATGGAAAAAAAAAGGTTGAAACCCAGTGAGAAAGAGAGCTGGTATACCTTCTGTGTCAGACTCCAGAGTCACTCCCACATCATCAACCACCTCCTCCTCCTGTGGCTGCCCTTCCTCCCTGCGGTCCACCTCCTCTTCTCCTCTCTGCTCCGGTCTTGGCTCCGGTCGGTCAAGCGCCGCCGTCTGCGTGTCTGGTGGCGCTACGCAGTGTGTGTGGTGTTGCTGCGCATGCGCATGCAATAGCTTATTTTCCACAGGACGTGTGTCGGAGAGTGCGCGCGTATCTGGTGGCGTGCGCGTGTCGCCGCGCGACGACGCGTCAGCGTGCGCATCGGTTAGTGTGTCCGCGTGTGCGCTTGTGTCTGTGTCGTCGCCGTGCACATGCAGCGAGGTTCGACCGCCGGCGTGTGCACCGTCTTCGTCTGCTCGTGTGCCGGCATGTGTGTGGTTCTGCGCGTCAGCGTGCATGTCATTTTGTGCGCCAATGTGCAGGTAATTTTCTGTGTCCGTGTCGTTTTGTGCATCGGAGTGTGTGTCGTTTTGTATGTAGTCGTGCGTGTCAATTTGCGCGTTGCGTGTGTCGGCATCGGTGTCCCGTGTGTCGGCACGCATGTCGATTTGCGTTTCAACTTGTGCGTCGCTTTCTGTGTCAGGGAGCGTCATGTCATGTTGTGTGTATGTGTGTGTGGCGCTGTGTGTGTCAGCCTGTGTGACGTCTTCCGCGTCGATGCGCGTGTCCGTTGGTGTGCCGCCTTGTGTGCCCGTGAGAGTCTCTTGCTGCAGAACAATAATAACCTCCACCACCTCTTCTAACTCCACATATCCTTCATCCTTCTCTCCTTCCTCCTCTTCTCTCATCGCCTCGTCCGCTCCCTTCATGTCTCTGTCCTCCCGTCCTCCCTTCATCTCTCTCTCCTTCCGCTCTCCCTTCCCCCCCACGTCTCTCTCCTGCTCCTCTCCTCCTCTCTCCGAGCCGTCCGGACACTGGGACTCGTCACACTCCGTGCCATGCAGCTGTGCGTGTGCGTCAGACGGTGTGTCCGTGTGCGGCGACGGCCGTGTGTGTGCGTCATGCAGTGTACACGTGTCAGGAAGTGCGTGCGTGCTTGACCGTGCGTCCGTGTCAGGCCGTGTCAGGTCGTCGTCGCGTCCCGGTGTGTCACGTGGAGCGTGTGTTTCTGCCTGTGGTTCCAGTGTGACATTCAGTGTGTCGGGCGGCGTGTGTGGTTTGGCGTGTGAGGAGCAGCGCTGCGAGGGGACGATACCTGTCGTAGTGGGCTCAGTCGGGGAGCCGGCGGGAGAACTGGCCCCGGTAGAGGTCGAGGTAACGGGAGATACGGCAGGCTCCGGAGGAGCGGGAGAGGCGAGGAGGAGGAGCAGGGGGCGGTGGCAGGAGGTGAGGGCGGCACGGCAGGAGGTCGGGGAGAGTGGAGGTGGTGGAGGACTGGAGGAGGCGTCACCGTCGAGGCCCTCCAGGAGCCGAGAGCACAACGCGGTCTGAGACACACCGCCGCTGCTGCTGCTTCCGTCCGCGTGTGCGTCGTTGGTGGTTGTGGCGTTGGCCGTGTGTGAGGAGGGGCTGGCCGTGTTTCTGCCGTGCGAGGAGGGGCTGGCAGTGTTTCTGCCGTGTGAGCGGAGTCTGTGCAGCAGCGAGTGTGTGAGGGACCCTCTCTGAGGGGAGAGCTGACACAACTCAATGTAGTCCCCTTGCGAGTCCCCGTGTGTGTCGTGAGCGGGCGCGTTGCTGGCGTGTGTGCTTGCACTATGTGTGTGCGTGTTGGCGGGGTGCGTCTTGGCGTGTGTGATCTCACACAGGTCCACGTACTCCCCCTCGCTGTCGGACCCCCCCTCGTCCTCCCTGCTGACCGACGGCACCATGGGAAAACAGCCGCCCAGCGTCACGCTGGGAGTCTTCTGCTCGTCAGCTGTGCCTGACGAACGGTGGAGCTTCCTCCTACTGCGACCCTTACTGTCTCTCCATTGGTTCTCCGACCCGTCCGTCAACGTATCCCTGTCCTCATCGTCGCTGCCGAGTTCCTGTCCTTCCCTGGAGTGCGGCGAAGAGGAGTAGGCGTCGAGGGTAGGGGAGGTGTGTGGGGAGGCCGGGGGAGCAGAGCCGGAGGAGGGGAGCAGCAGCACCTCCTCCCAGGGGACCCTGTAGATGTGGTCGTGGGAGGCGAGCAGACAGTTCTTCAGCCTGGCTGCGCCTCCTCCTCTCTGCCTGGTGCCGTTCACCTCCTCCAGCCAGGACATGGAGAACACGCTGCTCGGGTCCAACTCCACCACCTCCTCTGCGCCTCCACCACGTCCAGACGCGCACACGCACAACACGACGACGCACGGCCTGGCGGGGGGGGAGGAGGAGGAGGAGGAGGAAGAGGGAGCCGCAGGCGCCGGAGGGGAGAGGAGGAGGTAGAAATCAGACGGGAGGAGGTGGAGGTCCAGGCGACAGAGTTGAATCAGCACTTTCTCCTGAACGCACAGGGAGAACCTAGACTGCACACGCGCACACGCACACACGCACACACACACACACACACACACACACACACACACACACACACACACACACACACACACACAGAGTAGAATAGTTAATATAGACGTGTATATGTGATATTGTGAACGTTTGCAGCTCTGCATAAATGTGCATGCATGTTCTCTCTTGCACCTAGATTACTCCTATATCGCTTCATCCCACAGGGGGGGGGGGGGTTAACTCAACCACTATTGAAAAAAAAAAAACATGAATTTACTACTGAAGAAAATGTGAGTATTCGCCAGAAGGAAAATACATCGCTTGGATGCATGCAACCTGGGACATATCCTCAGTGATGTATCCCACGGTCATCAGGGTTTCGGGTCTCGCGAACATCATACCCAGCCCGGGGTGATCAAGTCCCGACTTATACGTCCCAGTAGCTACCCTCGATCAGACCCACTAGGGGAAAGACCAGGGCCACACAATCCGTTGGATCTACTCCGGAACTACTCTGCCGGGACTGGGAGGTACAATTCTGGCGTGTGGAGGGACTATAGGCTCTGTGCGTTGCCTCCTGTCCGGGCCCCTCCTACGTCTCAACCAGGTCCACTCCTGCTCTCACCAGGAGTACAGCCAGGACCTATGTGTGCGTTGCACCAGACTCCCAAGCACCAGACACTTCATTCAGGAGTGGTCGATTCTTGAGCCGCAGTGGTTCTGCAGGCACCTCCACCGCTGGGCAACGGTAGCACTGCAGGCTCCACTTGCGGCTCGAATGGCCCTCCTAACCCATTCTGAACGGGCACCCATTTTGGTGTCAGCATCATGTTATGCTTTATCTATTGAAAAATAGCAGATCTACAAGCTCATATCGCGCCACCGAGTGGCGCGATACGAGCTTGTAGGTCTGCCATTTTTGAAAAATCGAAGAACGACTGACATTTTTAGAATCTGATCTCAGGTCAGAATGGGTTCATCAGACCAGTGTGTGTCCAGTGGAAAACCTCGTATGAATCTGATCTCAGGTCAGAATGCGTTAAAGGCCTCATCGGAAGGTTTTTGGGCTTCCTCCTCACGGAGGATGCAGGCTGGTGCGCTAACCCACACTGCTCCTCCCGGGGTGCCGTCTACATTCCGGCTGTTCCTGAGAGCAATTTCCAAAAAAAAAAAAACCTATACGATGAGACATCCTGATCCTGAAAATTGCATATTTGTGGGGATAGAAAATACACAGGGGAGCTAAAAATACACAAAAAAGAATTGAGAAAGTTGAACTTTACGTTATAGGTCCTTTAACAAAAAAAAACTGGCACAAAATTAACTGATGGCGTCACAGAAACATCTTCTTTCACTGAGCACAAACATTGCTTGTTTGTTCCAAATAAGACAAGCCCATTCTGACCGGGCACCCATTTTGGTGTCGGCATCATGTCATGCTTTAGCTATTGACAAATAGCAGATCTACAAGCTCATATCGCGCCACCGAGTGGCGCGATACGAGCTTGTAGGTCTGCTATTTTTGAAAAATCGAAGATCGACTGACATTTTTAGAATCTGATCTCAGGTCAGAATGGGTTCATCAGACCAGTGTGTGTCTGGCGGAAACCTCGTATGAATCTGATCTCAGGTCAGAATGGGATAACCCACTCCGTTCAAAATGACTGACTGTAATTTTACACTCTCTGCCTTCCTCCCCCGGCTCAGTCCCTCTCACACCCACACCACACACACACAGACACGGTGACAGCATGTGTAGCTTTAGAGTAGACTATACTGTAAATTTACAATGAAAGCCTACGTACGTATTTAATTCACTAAACACAAGACTCAAAAGCTGTACCATTTGTGTTGTTTATTTAGACTAGACCTATTCATTTAGGGTAATTACTTTAAATCTGTTGTTGTTGCCACTCTAAGTGACTTGCGTCTCGCCCATTTTCTCACGAAAGATAAACAAACAAGCTAAGATGCTATCACTGTTGTGCGCGCGCGTGTGTGTGTGTGTGTGTGTGTAAGAGAGTGACAACATGTTGAAGTTGAACATTACAATGGTAGATGCGTACAGGCAACGTGTTTGTGCGATCAGGAATACATTAATTAAAATAGGGGCCTGTTCTCTCATGTCGGAGTGAGCGAGTGCAAAGCATGGTTTTTCTCTCAGGTGTGAGCAGGAGGCTGCACGTGTCGCGCACCGCGAAAGCATCGAGTGGGGAAATGGAGATCGCTGCCATTCCACTGCACCCAGAGTGTGTATACGTGGGTGGTGGGGGGGGGGGGGGGGGGGGGGGGGGGAGTACACCCAGGTGAACAATCGCACATTATGAGAAGAAAGAAAAGCCGAGAGATAGAGGGTGAAAGAGAGAGATAGGGAGAGGCAACTTCAGTGACACATGAGCCAGTCATGCATGGTGGCTCACAGACAGGACCAGACATGACTTGACAATAACAGACGCGCACAAAGAAACCGGATAGAAGAGGCATTCTCTCCAATACGAGTTACATATTTACACGTAATATATGAAGGTTATTGTTGTGTTTTGTTTGTCAATATTAAAATGTTTTATGTTAGATTGTCTTGTATTGTCTCGTAAAGGTCCCATATTTGGTCAATGGTCCAAGAACTCGTCAAGTGGGTAAGAGTTGCTCATTTTCATTTGTGGGGAGTTTAACCCACTGAAGTGAAATGTACACTGGTTCGATTAGCAATGAGAAATAAGCCGGAAAAGCTGATTTAACAAAAATAACTCGTCTACGCCTACGCTAACAATGAGACAAACCAAGTGTGTAATTGGTTTGGTGTGGAATCTCAGTTTTATGCCAAAGTCACTTAGATGGTCAAGAAAGACATCGGCCGGTCCCGCACACACCGCTGAAGTAGAAATCGTCGATTGAGCTCAGATCTTTTAGAAGTTACTTAAATCAATTTCAGACTATGACCTACATTCTCACATCTCTTTTAGATGCTATACTCATATCAATTTCAGGATTATGACCTACATTCTCACCTCATTCCACAGCTGTAAGTGATCACTGGCTGTTTGGTGACATCCATACATAAAAGTCATGCTGGTGCCTGGCGTGTTCGCTGCTCTACATTTCAATTTGATTGAGTGATTTGTGGGAACTCGCGCTATACGACCTTTCCTTTCTCGTACTTAAATAACTGGTTTTTTTCCAACGTTGTTTGTTGCAAGCACAGTGCAATTGGCCTTAGGTAGAATACTGGCCTCTTTTTAACACCCTAATTACATGTAAATTAGGTGTCTTTCGCAAGTTACAAGCTGTTGTTTGCTGTTGTTGATCGTTTTGGAATGATGTGCATTGTAAAAGCCTGCAAGACACGGGTATTTGTGACCGAGTATAGAACATAAGAGTTACTAGCGCTTCCATTGGTCAAGTTATTCTATTAGGGGCTGTTGTCCACGGAAAGTCATTCTGTTGAGTCTGCCAGTCTGCCGTGCACACACACTGGGCGCTCTCCTTTTCCCAGCGCCGAGCGAGCATCATGTTTCTGCGCTCTCGGCCGACCCAGTGTTTTTTGGCAGCGTGCCCTTTGGTGCTTCAGGCTGAAAATTGTCCCAGCGTACTATAGGAGAGGAGAGGAGCGTCGGCGCGCTCATCAATGTCACATTTAATCCTCCCGGCTGTGTCTGACAACCCATTAATTCATGAGCCCCAGATTGAATCGTTACCATATTTACAGTTGTTTCCACTAGAGGCTATGTGTGATAATAACGTTTTTTTGGGGAACAGCGACGGTTTGAATGTCAATAACCCATTCTGACCTGAGATCAGATTCATACGAGGTTTCCACTGGACACACACTGGTCTGATTAACCCATTCTGACCTGAGATCAGATTCTAAAAATGTCAGTCGTTCTTCGATAAAAAAAATAAATAGCAGACCTACAAGCTTGTAGCGCGCCACTCGGTGGCGCGCTATGAGCTTGTAGATCTGCTATTTTTAAATAGCTAAAGCTTAACGTGACGCTAACACCAAAATGGGTTCCCGTTCAGAATGGGATAAGCATCAAAAGTGCTCCTCTACTCATAAAATGCTTTCCTGTGGACAAGGCCCCTTAACCTCGTATCTGAACTCCTAAAATGACGGCAAAAAGAGTGTATATCATATCATGTGCAAACGTGTGAGAGAAAAGGGAGACGTGTGGTGCAAACAGATCATTGAACCGAGCATAGAACCGACATAGAGACTCACACAGCAGCCATCTTGCTGAAGAAGGCTCTGCAGGAAGTGCTTGGCGGGGACCAGGAAGTGGAGGAGGAAGCGCAGGCGGTCGCCACGGTAACAGCTGTCCACCACGTTGAGGACCTGACAGAGGACAGTCCTCTGGGCCGTGGGATAGAGGGACGAGAGGATCCTCTGTATGCAGCTGTCCACTGTCTCACTGTCCTACAGGCAGAGACACACAGGTTAACATTAGAGGATCCTCTGTATGCAGCTGTCCACTGTCTCACTGTCCTACAGGCAGAGACACACAGGTTAACACTAGAGGATCCTCTGTATGCAGCTGTCCACTGTCTCACTGTCCTACAGGCAGAGACACACAGGTTAACATTAGAGGATCCTCTGTATGCAGCTGTCCACTGTCTCACTGTCCTACAGGCAGAGACACACAGGTTAACATTAGAGGATCCTCTGTCTGTATGCAGCTGTCCACTGTCTCAGTGTCCTACAGGCAGAGACACACAGGTTAACATTAGAGGATCCTCTGTATGCAGCTGTCCACTGTCTCAGTGTCCTACAGGCAGAGACACACAGGTTAACATTAGAGGATCCTCTGTCTGTATGCAGCTGTCCACTGTCTCACTGTCCTACAGGGACAGACACAGGTTACCATTAGCCAGTGGTGGGGGAAAAGTATTCGCATATCTTACTTAAGTGTTACCAATACTGGCCCAGACGGTTAGCTGAACCGTCCGGGCACCTAGGCTGCCCTGTATGCAGATTCAACACACTGCCTTATGTACTACAGCAAAAACAACCTTTACAATAGTTGCCTTGGGTTCAAGATTCATAACTTGTAATATGCTATTGGCTGCTTCTATTCCTTTTGGAAAAATATAAAAAAGATACTCCTGGATACTCATGAAAGGCTATCACTGTAGTAGCCTATCCAAGAATTTCAAAGAGTCTTGTACATTAACACAGCTGGACCAACCAAAACATACCAATGTGGTTAAAAAAAACCCCACACACACGCACCGCGCACGCACACGCGTGGTAAAAAACATTTAGACTAGCACATCGTCGAGCACAATTGAACAGAGGTATACTGAATCAAAACGTGACAGCAAGGGGTCAACAACAACAGAACAAACACAGAACAACAACATTAGGACTTATCTTTATTTTTATGCCATGTAGCAAATGGCAGTGCACCGAGCATGAACATACATGGATATTTACTAATACAGAAAGACTACTCCCGCTGCTTCCAGAGTGAAGGGAGTAGAGAAATCTAGAGAGTGACACAGACATTAGGAAATACACTTTCACCGAGCCAGCCAGACTACCGGTAACAACGTTCAGATATTATGAAGATGATGGAAGATGCACCGGCCGTTCATTATTTAGTTTAGTGCCCAATATATTTGTACTCCAGTGTTACTTGTGACGAATGAATGAATGAATGAATGAATGAATCTGCAGGAACCGTCCTATCCTACATGGAAAACAGCAGATGCTGGAGAGAAGAAGTCTCCCTCCATAGGCGAGTCACATAAACAACTACTGCATAAACAATTCTAATCAGCCTTTAGTTTACACTAGTCATTGGTCAGACAGTCATTAGCCCGACAACGCTTCTCTAACCCTAACCCTAAACAGGAGCAGTGCGGTTCGAGCGGTAGTCCGACCATTGCTTCCCCCTTGTCCCACAGCTGAAACGACATGCACTAATTATTCCGTGTTCTAAAAGTCACAGGTCAATAACTAGGGTTTACATTCTCCATGTAAACTAAAATTATATCCATAACCGTGACGGAATGATATTCTACCCTCGTGTACCCCTTGTGTACTTAAATAAAACTTTGAAGTCATGCTTTCTAGAAGCCCGTTACTGTAGGTCATTGGTGCAGTGCATTATGGGACAGGGAATATTTATATAACACAACAACTGGCTGGAGATTTATCAGCTCAGACTGTAAGACTGAAAGTTAATATTAGACGTGTCATATCACATAACACTGGTAGGGCAGGAGGTTTGTGTGTGTGTGTGTGTGTGTGTGTGTGTGTGTGTGTGTGTGTGTGTGTGTGTGTGTGTGTGTGTGACTGTGTGCTTGTGCGTGTGTGTACGTACGAGGGCGCATGCATGTTGACAAAAACTAAGAGGCAGACAGCATGTAGGAAAGAAAGTGTGATAGTGTTGGGAGACACATGAGAGAATGCTCTGATGGGATTTGATTCAACACCAGTTATGGGTGAATGTGGTCCAGGAGCCCCCTCCCTCCCTCCCTCTCCATCCACCCACCCACCCACCTCCCCCATATCCCAGTGAAGAGCAGCGACATCAAAGCAGACTCCCTCATCTCCTCCTTTTTAGTGGATGAGTGACAGTCTCATGGGAGACACCCCCAGCTCTGCTGAATAAAACATTGTGGTCAACTGTCCCCTCCTCCTCCTCCTCCTCAGCTTTCATTTCCTTCCCTCCTCTCCTTCCCTAGTACCCTATCTTCTCTCTTGACTTCTCCATCATCTCCTCTACCGCTCATAAACTAATGTAGATTGTAGACTGTTTTCCGATTGTGCTGGATCGGCATTGCATGACATTCATACCAGAGAGATTTACTTCTGACATATAGTACCAGAGCGACTATTACACAATGGTATAACTACTACTCACCATGCATACCATTATAACAGTCAATTAGTTCAAAGTAAAAACTTCTAAATCTTGACAGTTTTCTGAAATATTATATTATATATTCAAAGATTTGCGCCACATTGTCACGATTTTTCAAGAATAGCAGATCTACAAGCTCGTAGCGCGGCACAGAGAGAGCGCTTGCAGATCTGCCATTTTTTCAGTAGATAAAGCATAACATAACGCTTAAAATATTGAGGTTTGTGCATCAGTGACTTTCTTTGGAACGACACGACTGTCTCTTGAGACATAATGTTACATAAACCCACAAGTCTTGATAAACAAGCTATCATCACATGATAAATTAAGCGGATCGGTGCATATGCTGGTATAATTGTCGGGGACAATAACAGCCTTTTAGGCAGTCTCAGGGGACTTTCCAATACTGGTATCTGTGTAGAATAACTCTAGTGCCAATAAGCCTACAGTGTGTGCCTCTTTGGGGTGCAGTTAAATATGTTTTAGTCTGATTGGAGTCATTGATCAGGAAGGACAACAAATCAATACATCAATAATAGGACCCATTGAGAGGACAAATGGAAATAAGCCCTTGAGCTTTACCGTGTCTTTATTCTCAGTGATGCTAGGACTGTATGCCAGGACGTGCTACTGTGCAATCTTTTATGTTATGTCACCAAATAACAACCAATAAATCAATCAATAACCGTTCCCCTCCTCTAGACTCAGTCTGCTGCTTGTCGTCTTGATCAGCCAGAAACCTCAGCCCTTCTGGTTTATTTTACAGTACAGATTTATTTGGGAATAAGTCTTTGACAAACAATACAATACAATGTATCTGAGATATTCTGATACGATCTGGGATTCCGATTCTGAAACGCAAACATGTTTTCCACTTCACCGTTGTTGGGTTTCAGTTTGGCAGTCAAGACCTGACATTAGCTGCAAATGAGAGCTGCGATAAGGATAAGCATTCAACCTCAAAGCATTTCCCACCAACAATCACCTTGCCTTCAATTTCCACCTAGATTTCTCAACCACTGCACCGCTGGCATACGCTACAGGTTCATCAGCCGTTATCTTTCTATTCCAACTAACATCGCAGAGTAAAGCCATAGTCCATATATAGCCGAATGTAGTATACGTTTAGTCATGGACACAACGAAACAGGAATGTTGGAAACGTTGCTAAGGCATATAAACACTACACACGTGTAGGACCGTAACCAAGGCATGAGTCAGCATTGTGGACAGCGTGTGCACGGCGACGTCGTCCTTCCCACACAGCACAGACGGAACGTACCCTGAGGTTTGATCGACGTCAGGAAGTGTTTAATAAGCAGCAGAGGAATGTACCACTGTAGGGGCTTGGTGGCTGATTCATTCACTGAGATAACAACAGAGAATCTAACGCCATGGTGCCAGTGTTGTTTTTGGCAGCAAATTTAGACACATTTTAGTCACCTGGAATGTTTTAGTGTTAGTCTAGTTTTAGTCGACAAAATATCATGAGATTTTAGTCGACTAAATCTACAGTTGATTTAGTCGACTGAAATGTGTTTTTGCGGGCCTTGGTGCCGTCGTAATGACTGTTTTTACACTTGCTGAAAATAGCCGATCTACAAGCTCACAAGCGTTGTGAGCTTGTAGATCTGCTATTTACAGCACGCAAGCAAGTGTAAAATTACTTATACTCGATCTCTTGTCCACTAGTCCCTTCCTAACCTTTTAGTCTAGTTTTTATTTGTTGACGAAATTGTCAATATATTTTAGTCTCAGTTTTAGTCATCATGGCTTAGTTTTCATTTAGTTTCCATTTAGTTTTCGTCAGTGAAAAAAGGTAGCCGACGAACATTGTTCGTCTTAGTTCAGTCGACGAAAACAACACTGCATGGTACAACAGTATAAACACACACATGCACAGCGCATGCGTTCACACAAACACACACACTCAAATGCTGTAGTCATTGTCAGAACACATCCAGTGTTCACCACACACACCCAACCCAGCATTCCTGCTGGGAGCAGACAGACAGACAGATGGACAAGAATATTGAGCAACCTTAAAAACCATACATAAAACAAACATTCCAGGGCATGAATCAAACCTTCAATTCTGAGTTCTCAGGCTGAGAGGAGGATCTCACAAACAACAACGATCACCCAATTAACAAAACCCCACAGCCCCAAACCGACATCTTCATTTATCATATCAACAGCAGTAAAGCTTTTAAATTGTTTGTTTTTCTGGTGCCTGACTAAACACATTCGACTCACGTCAACTTTCATTTTCATAAAAAAGGTGACACCGATAAATCACGCTATGTGAGCAGCACATAACAAAAGGTCATGTCAGTTTGTGAGGGTGGGACACACTTCCTTCCAATTTTGCTTTAGCCGTCTAATAATCCATCATTTTTGGAGAGCACGAGGAGAGAGCGTGGCAAAGAAAACACCGAGCAGAGCCCACTAAACCTGATGGGTAAACAAGGTCGACCGACAGTCCATTAAGCAGGATTTACTAACCTTTATGCATCTGACTCCCACTGCTAGGAGGTATGGAGTTACATTTGTCTCTTTATTAACCAAACAAAAGAAAAATTAACCAAACAAAAGAAAAACATTTGAGAGAGAAAAAATCTAAACAGAACAAAAAACTATTTTTAATTCAAACAAATTAAAAACGCAATCAAAAAATATATTTGCAAGCAAAAAAAAATAAGATTTGAAAGAAAAGAAAAAATAATTGAGAACAAAACTTTTAAAAATTAAAAAGAAATTAAAATTAAAAAAAATAAAAAATAAAAATTAAACTACATAAAACAAAATACTTACTAAATGTTTGGGTAATAATAATATGTGTTGTGCTAAATAAAATGTTTTTAATGTTTTTTTTCCTTCGTTTGCGAATGAAAGTTTTTTTTTTCTCATTGCAAAACGCCTTCTCTCTCAAAATGTCTTTGGTCTCGATTTTTTTTCTCTCTCTCAAAACCTATGTCTTTGGTCTCGATTTTTTTTTTCTCTCTCTTGGATTATTTGTGTGAGGGGTGAAAGTTCAGAAGGCGGGTCCTACGCTGAAAAGATGTAAGACACCTCTCCATTGGCCACTGTCTTAAACCCTTGCTTAGGGTGCAAATCTCAACTGTTTTGGACGGGGGTGGGCTCGTTGGAATCGTGTCGCCCCCCTGGGGGCGTCTTTGGGGGGCTCAAGGTTCAGGGACCCCCAGGGACCCCCTGGGACCCCCAAATGGTAACTCTGTCATTTCTCAACCGTTTTTGACAGGGGTGGGCTTGTTGTGATTGTGTCGCCCCCCTGGGGGCGTCTTTGTGGGTCTCAAGGTTCAGGGACCCCCAGGGACCCCCCAGGGACCCCCAAATGGTAACTCTGTCATTTCTCAACCGTTTTGGACGGCGGTGGGCTCGTTGGAATCGTGTCGCCCCCCTGGGGGCGTCTTTAGGGGGCTCAAGGTTCAGGGACCCCAAGGGACCCCCAAATGTTAACTCTGTCATTTCTCAACCGTTTTGGACGGCGGTGGGCTCGTTGTGATTGTGTCGCCCCCCTGGGGGCGTCTTTAGGGGGCTCAAGGTTCAGGGACCCCCCGGGACCCCCAAATGGTAACTGTCATTTCTCAACTGTTTTGGACGGCGGTGGGCTCTTTGGAATCGTGTCGCCCCCCCTGGTGGCGTTCTCAAGGTTTTGGAGGTTCGGGGACCCCCCGGGACCCCCCAGGGACCCCCAAATGGTAACTCTGTCATTTCTCAACCGTTTTGGACGGCTCGTTGTTATTGTGTCGCCCCCCTGGGGGCGTCTTTGGGGGTCTCAAGGTTCAGGGACCCCCCCGGGACCACCCAGGGACCCCCAAATGGTAACTCTGTCATTTCTCAACCGTTTTGGACGGCGGTGGGCTCGTTGGAATCGTGTCGCCCCCCTGGGGGCGTCTTTGGGGGTCTCAAGGTTCAGGGACCCCCCGGGACCACCCAGGGACCCCCAAATGGTAACTCTGTCATTTCTCAACCGTTTTGGACGGCGGTGGGCTCGTTGGAATGGTGTCGCCCCCCTGGGGGCGTCTTTAGGGGGCTCAAGGTTCAGGGACCCCGAGGGACCCCCCGGGACCCCCCAGGGACCCCCAAATGGTAACTGTCATTTCTCAACTGTTTTGGACGGCGGTGGGCTCTTTGGAATCGTGTCGCCCCCCCCTGGTGGCGTTCTCAAGGTTTTGGAGGTTCGGGGACCCCCCGGGACCCCCAAATGGTAACTCTGTCATTTCTCAACCGTTTTGGACGGCTCGTTGTTATTGTGTCGCCCCCCTGGGGGCGTCTTTGGGGGTCTCAAGGTTCAGGGACCCCCAGGGACCCCCAAATGGTAACTCTGTAATTTCTCAAAGTGTGTGAGAGAGAGAGCTATAGTAAGAAGAATATGCAGATGAATATAAATGGTTCTCTCTGTCTCTCCCTCCCATCAATAAAGATCTATCATAAAAATGTCAAGAGTTACCATGTGGAAGTCCCCAGGGGTCCACGAACCTCCAAAACCCTGATAATGCGCCCAGAGAGGCAACACGATTCCAACGAGCCCACCCCCGTCCAAAACGGTTGAGAAATGACAGAATTACCATTTGGTTGTCCCGGGGGGTCCCCGAACCTACAAAACCCTGAGAACGCCCCCAGGGGGGCAACACGATTCCAACAAGCCCACCCCTGTCCAAAATGGTTGAGAAATGACAGAGTTACCATTTGGGGGTCCCTGGGGGGTCCCGGGGGGTCCCCGAACCTCCAAAACCCTGAGAACGCCCCCAGGGGGGCGACACGATTCCAACGAGCCCACCGCCGTCCAAAACGGTTGAGAAATGACAGAGTTACCATTTGGGGGTCCCTGGGTGGTCCCGGGGGGGTCCCTGAACCTTGAGACCCCCAAAGCCGCCCCCAGGGGGGCGACACAATCACAACGAGCCCACCCCCGTCAAAAACGGTTGAGAAATGACAGTTACCATTTGGGGGTCCCTGGGGGGTCCCGGGGGGTCCCTCGGGGTCCTTGAACCTTGAGCCCCCTAAAGACGCCCCCAGGGGGGCGACACGATTCCAACGAGCCCACCCCCGTCAAAAACGGTTGAGAAATGACAGAGTTACCATTTGGGGGTCCCTGGGGGGTCCCTGGGGGTCCCTGAACCTTGTGCCCCCTAAAGACGCCCCCAGGGGGGCGACACGATTCCAACGAGCCCACCCCCGTCCAAAACAGTTGAGAAATGACAGAGTTACCATTTGGGGGTCCCTGGGTGGTCCCGGGGGGTCCCTGGGGGTCCCTGAACCTTGAGACCCACAAAGACGCCCCCAGGGGGGCGACACAATCACAACAAGCCCACCCCCGTCAAAAACGGTTGAGAAATGACAGAGTTACCATTTGGGGGTCCCTGGGGGGTCCCAGGGGGTCCCTGGGGGTCCCTGAACCTTGAGCCCCCCAAAGACGCCCCCAGGGGGGCGACACGATTCCAACGAGCCCACCCCCGTCCAAAACAGTTGAGAAATGACAGAGTTACCATTTGGGGGTCCCTGGGGGGTCCCGGGGGGTCCCTCGGGGTCCCTGAACCTTGAGCCCCCTAAAGACGCCCCCAGGGGGGCGACACGATTCCAACGAGCCCACCCCCGTCCAAAACAGTTGAGAAATGACAGTTACCATTTGGGGGTCCCTAGGGGGTCCCTGGGGGGTCCCTGGGGGGTCCCTGAACCTTGAGACCCACAAAGACGCCCCCAGGGGGGCGACACAATCACAACAAGCCCACCCCCGTCAAAAACGGTTGAGAAATGACAGAGTTACCATTTGGGGGTCCCTGGGGGGTCCCAGGGGGTCCCTGGGGGTCCCTGAACCTTGAGCCCCCCAAAGACACCCCCAGGGGGGCGACACGATTCCAACGAGCCCACCCCCGTCCAAAACAGTTGAGATTTGCACCCTAAGCAAGGGTTTAAGACAGTGGCCAATGGAGAGGTGTCTTACATCTTTTCAGCGTAGGACCCGCCTTCTGAACTTTCACCCCTCACACAAATAATCCAAGAGAGAGAAAAAAAAATCGAGACCAAAGACATAGGTTTTGAGAGAGAAAAAAAAAATCGAGACCAAAGACATAGGTTTTGAGAGAGAAGGCGTTTTGCAATGAGAAAAAAAAAACTTTCATTCGCAAACGAAGGAAAAAAAACATTAAAAACATTTTATTTAGCACAACACATATTATTATTACCCAAACATTTAGTAAGTATTTTGTTTTATGTAGTTTAATTTTTAATTTTTAATTTTTTTTAAATTTTTTAATTTTTTTTTAAATTTTTTTAATTTAATTTTTTTTTAATTTTTAAAAGTTTTGTTCTCAATTATTTTTTCTTTTCTTTCAAATCTTATTTTTTTTTGCTTGCAAATATATTTTTTGATTGCGTTTTTAATTTGTTTGAATTAAAAATAGTTTTTTGTTCTGTTTAGATTTTTTCTCTCTCAAATGTTTTTCTTTTGTTTGGTTAATTTTTCTTTTGTTTGGTTAATAAAGAGACAAATGTAACTCCATAAGGAGGCAGATTCTATCAATCATTTAATTTTTTTATTTTTGCACAAACTGATACATGACTCACATAATACATAGACAGACTAAGGGCCGATTCATACTCCTATTTTACCGCTGTTTCGGCACTGTAGTGCCGAAATGATTTCGGCTCGTCAGAAATTTTCAGTAGCACCGACTTTAGGACGGTACCCCCCCACCCCCCCGAACCTCAAATGACGTCACATTGTAGGCTCTACAGAGCCGAACCGACTTTTATTCGGCTCTAAAATAGGAGTATGAATCGCCCCTAACACCGACATACCTACATACATTATACATACATACATACGTCCATACTTCATCTTCTTCTTACTACTTATATATTCACGTAGTCTTCAAAATCATAAAACCTTTGTACTTAACAGGAATGGTTCCTTAATTTGCCAAACCTCTTGATAATATTTCCGCGTATTCTCCTCCCATGTATTCCACAACTGGGCCCCAAACTAAGAAAAATCCATCCATGTCTCCATGGAGAACACGTGTGAGCCGTTCTAGTGGCAGCAGTGTAGAACATTATGGAGCCCAACTTGATACAGATGGAACAACATCCTCAATCAAACATTGTAGTATTGACAACCTATAGCACAGTACCATAGAATACTCAGGATTCTCTGAAATCTATTTAATTCAGGTGTCGTTGGGTGTAAGCCCAAGATACATTGTAGGGGATCTAGTTCGATCCTTAGCCCCGTTAAAATAGAGATTTCGTTCTTCACTTCCACACAAAATGTTTGGATTTCTGGACAGAGCCACATTAGGTGCACATACTGTATGTGCCCACGTTTTCCTTACATTTTAGACATGTACCAGAGCAGTCTTTATCATATTTGCTCCTTTGATATGGTGTAGGAGGCAGATTCTATCACGCACCATAGAACTAGAGACGTGTGTGGACCCACTGAAGACACACTGAGCAGTTAAACAGAGTAGGTTTCAAAGGAGACAATATGAAGACGAGAGAGAGATTACCAATGAGAAGAAGAAACCAAACTGCTAAACCAGGTTTAGGGTTTAGTGGTTTTGGGTTGAGGGATTAGGGGTTACGCTTGGATGTGAGCTCTGCTGTAATCTCCTACACTCCTGACACATCTTTTCAAAACACTTCATACAAAGCTGTTCTCAATACGACAACACAACGCCCAATATCAAGTTTATCAACCCGGTTACTTACTTCCGCACGCGCACGCACACACACACACACGCACACACACACACACACACACACACACACAATGCCACAGTGCAAACACAATTTGATAAGTGATAAGTCACTTATGATAAGTCACCATGATAAGTCAAACATTGTTTATTTTATTTTAAACAGTACAGTAAAAAATAAAACTATGCTAAAGGGATGACATAAAAAACCCTGTAGGGGTTTTGTGTCCATTGTGGTTCCTTGTACTCAATTAATCATTGTTATCACAATACATTGCATATAAACAACAAACACCCAACCTTTTGTTTTCTTCCTTTGTCCCAGATTATGTTGAACGTTCCTCTAACACCAACTCGTAAGAGCATAATATTCTTCCTTTGGAACAGACGTGACAAAAAATACAAAGTGCCCAGTGTGTGTGCCTCGTGTCATATGATAAACCAACACAACAGGAGCTTTGGTTAGATATATGTAAAACATAGTCAGGATTAGCTATTTCTTTTAGATCTGCTATTTTTGAAAATGTGGCGCCAATCTTTGAGTATACAGTATATTCTTTCAGAGTGAACGCTTTTAACTCAAATAGTTGCTTCTCGGAGGTCCCTGGAACTACATATTTTCAGATGGGGGTCCGCAGCCAAATACAGATAATTCGGAGGCTTCTTGACATGAAATAGTTTGAGCACCACTGACACAGAAACATGGTTTTTTTCAGAAAAGTGTCAGGATTTAGAAGACATTTTGTAGCGTCTAGTCAGTGTCAGGTCTAAATGGGTTCAAATCACACCATCCACCAAAACCTGTTTGATAAATACCACTCCTCTTTGTGCTGCTCCGTATACCCAACAGGACATTGACCTGTTGCACTAGACCCGAGGTTAGTTGACCTGTTAGCCGGTCGCACTAGACCTGAGGTTAGTTGACCTGTTAGCCGGTCGCACTAGACCTGAGGTTAGTTGACCTGTTAGCCGGTCGCACTAGACCTGAGGTTAGTTGACCTGTTGGCCGGTCGCACTAGACCTGAGGATAGTTCACGTGTCACTCAAGTATGGTTCATCTTCCAGGGAGCATATAATGTGCTCGGAAAGTTTCACAGCAATCTGTCGATTACATTTGGAGATATGTGTGCCTAATACGACCCACTGAAGTTGAAGGTGGCATTAGAAGAAAGGCCATGGCCGTGACCAAAATCACACCCCAAAAAGCGATTGTCCAATGCCAATCCAGATAGTTTAGCAACGGTTGCTAATGCAGGTCAAGCTTTCGTCGCTGCTAACGTGCCTATTGGACAAGGATGGGTTGGGGGGGAGGGACTTAGTGAAGGGCACATTTCCTGCAAGTATCTTGAGATAATGTGGTGTGGTACCAGCTTTGGTGGACAAACAGACAGACTGTGAGACAGACAGAAAAAGCCAGAAAAACAGAAAGAAAGACAGTAAAAGCTATCCCTAAGTGAGCTAGCAGGGCTGGAAAAAAACAATCACCCAAAGGCTAACCATGCATGCTCCCTATGCTCCATGTGTCCTGCCCCACGGTTGGACACTAGGACCCTGCATGCTGCAGAACGGGTAGGCAGTGGATGCTCCGTTATGTAGAGGCACTTACTTTATCAACCGTCCTTGCGTGTGTAAAAACGCCTATTCTTCTACTCCGTTGTATTCTACATAATAGAGAATATCAAGTGTCTGTATGGATTGCCAGCACGAAGCCACATTAAAGGACATCAAAACCAAATATTAACAAAGGATGTGAATGATGTAACAAATTACAGCAGGTGAGGTAACTATGTAGATCTATGTAGACCCATAGTTTCTGTGCGACTGAGGGGTGGTGATAGTGTTGGTAAGGTGTGTTAGAGGGGTGATAGTGTTGGTAAGGTGCGTTACAGGGGTGATAGTGTTGGTAAGGTGCGTTACAGGGGTGATAGTGTTGGTAAGGTGCGTTACAGGGGTGATAGTGTTGGTAAGGTGCGTTACAGGGGTGATAGTGTTGGTAAGGTGTGTTAGAGGGGTGATAGTGTTGGTAAGGTGTGTTAGAGGGGTGATAGTGTTGGTAAGGTGTGTTAGAGGGGTGATAGTGTTGGTAAGGTGCGTTACAGGGGTGATAGTGTTGGTAAGGTGTGTTAGAGGGGTGATAGTGTTGGTAAGGTGCGTTACAGGGGTGATAGTGTTGGTAAGGTGTGTTAGAGGGGTGATAGTGTTGGTAAGGTGCGTTACAGGGGTGATAGTGTTGGTAAGGTGTGTTACAGGGGTGATAGTGTTGGTAAGGTGTGTTACAGGGGTGATAGTGTTGGTAAGGTGTGTTACAGGGGTGATAGTGTTGGTAAGGTGTGTTAGAGGGGTGATAGTGTTGGTAAGGTGTGTTACAGGGGTGATAGTGTTGGTAAGGTGTGTTAGAGGGGTGATAGTGTTGGTAAGGTGTGTTAGAGGGGTGATAGTGTTGGTAAGGTGTGTTAGAGGGGTGATAGTGTTGGTAAGGTGTGTTACAGGGGTGATAGTGTTGGTAAGGTGTGTTACAGGGGTGATAGTGTTGGTAAGGTGCGTTACAGGGTGTCTGACAGCGAGTCGGTAGGTAGCCTACGGTGTTTCACTACACGCGTGTTAGCCGATCCACTAACTTGAATGGAATGTGAGCAGTATGAGCTCTGCTCACACACCCTGTCTGACACATCATAAAACAGGACAGGGAGTCCTACAACACACAGATGGTACACACACAACACACAACGCTATCGCATAAACATTCAAACACACAGTGCTACAGGAATAGATCCAGATACATCATTCATCACACACACACACACACACACCACAACAACACAGCATGTAGAAGACTGTGGCTCCCAGTGACCAACAGAAGAACTGAGGCGCTACCGACCAGTATTTATAGGCATGAATCAGTGTTGGTTAAATAAATAAATGGATGAATGCAGGTTAAATACAAATAGGTCAGAGCAGCCAGATGGTTAAAACATTACTTTGTACTAAGCCTGGGTGTGTGTGTGACTGACTGACTGACTGACTGACTGACTGACTGACTGGCTGGCTGGCTGGCTGACTGACTGGCTGGCTGACTCCAATTTGGTGGCAGGGGGATTTTCCCACTGGGGGATGGGGGGGTCCTCTTTCCTGAGCAGGGGTCATGTTTCACAGGCAGACTGGAGAAAAGGGAGGAGGGGAGGACGAGGGGAGGACTCACCGGGCCTGTTGTATTGCTGTGTCACTAAACTACCTGCACACAGGACTCTGTCCCGTCACCGCACATTCCTAATAGAAAAGGAGATTGTTTTTTTTCCCAGTTGCTTGAAAAGCGCCTGGACTACATTTGCTACTGGACACATTTTCCATGATTGTCTGCCTCGTCTGAGTCTCTAGGCTGCCCGTAGCGTAATAAAAGGATAGAGGCCGAACCGGAGCGACGTCATAAATCCACGGCTCCGCCTGCAGTCCCACCTCTGACCAGTAGGGCAGAGCGCTTCAACATTGGAGGGCCTCCTTGGGGGCTTGAGGCTGCCTCTAAGCCAATGGGAGACTTACCCAGAAAACCCATAGTCTGAACGCTGCAACGTGAAACTGTGAGCTGAGGCAGTGGCTGTGGCACACACACACACCCGTATATCTCCATATATGGAGCTGACCTGTTCCGACATCCCATATGTTGATGACACAGGGTTTGATGACCTCATCAAACCCTGTACACTCGAGAAACTGTCCCCGCTGCCACCCTTAGATCTCCATATATGGAGTTGACCTGTTCTGACCTCATCAAACCCTGTACACTCGAGAAACTGTCCCCACTGCCACCCTTAGATCTCTACACATGGAGTTGACCCGTTCTGACATTCCTTATGTTGATCAACCCTGTACACTCAAGACATGCTCCATATATGGCCAGTACACAATTAATTCCATATGTTGATCTGACCCCCCATGCCAGCGCTCACCTAGCAGTCTGCCGTCACCCAGGCGGATGCGAGGCGTCTTGCTGGTTATATTATGCTGTATCATTACTTGCGCAAGCAGAGCGCGCAAGTACTAGTTTCGCCCGGGACTCGCATGCACCGTCCCAGCCGTCCCGCCAATTTTGATGCGTATGCACCGTCCCAGCAAACTGTGCCTGATACGGCAGTGGTGCCAGATTACATACATGTATACACAGGAGCATTACCTTTAATCCTCCCAACACTAAAACATATCGTCATTACGTCACCAACGAAAACCAATTCCACTCTGGCATTGGGTCCTTTAATCCACATCACCGTATCAGGCACAATTTGCTGGGACGGTGTGTACGGCGCAAAGTAACCACAGTATACCGCTAATCAACTTACAAATTACATATACATAGTATATGTATAACTAGCTCTCAATGATGATGTAATAAAGATGTGGATTAAAGGACCCAATGCCAGAGTGGTTTTGAGAGAGTTTGGTTTTCGATGGTGACGTAATGACGATATGTTTTAGTGTTGGGAGGATTAAAGGTAATGCTCCTATGTATACATGTATGTAATCTGGCACCACTGCCGTATCAGGCACAAGTAGTCATTACTGAGATTTGACAGTTTGTAGCGGTCGAAAGTACTTGCGCGCTCTGCTTGCGCACTAGTAGGCCATTTATGGCCTACTAGTGTGCAACAAGCAAGTATGCACTTGACAGAGTGCCGTTCTAGTTCCAATTATGTTTACCTAATTGAAAAGTGTACCGTCAGGTTTTGCACACAAGCAGTTTCAATAAAATTACTATAGAGGGTAACTAGTATGCGCCCTGCATCATCATACCCGGAAGAGGACAATGAAATGAGTCTGAATTATTTAGATTGAAAAGTACAGTTATAATGGCATCTAAATGTTTATCTGTGTGTTGCGAGGATGAGGGGGTACTGCTTCTCTTTCATCCACAGAGATGTCGTTCACACAAGTCAGCCATTGCAGAATCAACACGTTGCATCATCTATTCTACATGATGATCCGAACCCTCTCACACACACACAGTCCATGTTGATAGTATTTTGTGAAATTACTATGCTGGCGTAATGCTAATGCTGATGCTGTTACGCATCACACCTCTGATTCAGCAAAACCAGCATCAGCATGCTACCTGTATGTAAAAGCAGTACGCTCATATGGTTTGTTTCTATATATAAGAAAGCAATACATTAATGATGCCTCTTCTTTCACGCCATTCTTGTGGAACCCTTTTTTGGTATTTTAAGCATTTAATGCTATACTTTAGCTATTGAAAAATAGCAGATCTACAAGCTCATATAGCACGGCACCGAGTCATATACTGTAAGCACCGAGTGCAGCGTTACGAGCTTGTAGATCTGCTATTTTAGAAAAATCGCGAAAATGTGGCGCATATCTTCAATATACATTCGTATATATATATATATATACACACACACCGGTATAACGTTTTCAACTCAAATCTTTGCTTCTGGGGGGTGCCTGGAACAACATATTTTCAGATGGGTGTCCGCAGCCAAATACAGATCATCCTGGGGGTCCTTGACATGAAAAAGGTTGAGCACCACTCGCATAGAAACAGAGTTTTTCCAGAAAACTGTTAATAGCTATTAAGCCGTTAACTGTTAAGAAGGTAGATTGGCTGCTATGTGCAGAACCTGAGGCCCACACGGTCCAGGTGCATTCAGGAGGACATCTGAACAAATTATTAACTATTGTTAGCACAGCCTGGTGCCACACTAACATTTCAATGCCCATACTTACACAGCATACAACACATAAACCTCTTGAATCTGTTGATATGCCCCATCGCCCCCTCACCCCCCAAAAAAATATTTGACCATCAAGAATGAAACATTGTATGGAAAACACTGCATTGCATACACGTGCATCAAATTGCATTTCTTTCACATGTGTCGCAGTGCATTTCACAATATTAAGCTAAAATATAGCATTGATTTGTCATAATCACGTAGGCACTCTAGATAGAAAGACTGGCAAGTGGCAACATGAAAATGTAATGTAATGAGTCCACAGCCTCAGTCTAGGAATGGGCGGCATGCTCTCTTCCTGAACTCTGAACCCTGACCCCCAACCTTTTCCCTCTCCACCTCTCCAACTGGCTCTGCTCATGACAAGTATATCTTCAACTCCATAGGCTTGTAGTGAACATTGCGCTTTGCGAATTATGAGCATGCTATTCAGCCCAAGTAACAATCATATGCTGCTAAACCATCCTGTATAGCAGACAGTTTACATATCCATATCCAATGTCCATAGAAAACCAGTAAAACCCAACCAGGCAGTAAATAGTCAAATAAAGAACCGTCAACTGAAGAGAAATGTTTTAGCTAAGTAAGTGAAAAATCTAATTTAAATTCAACTGGAACGCAGTGCAGTGTTGCCGCCAAGACAGAGCCATGTGATTTCAATGTATTATAATTTTTTTGTTACAAGTCTAGATGCGGCGTTTGAAATTAGCCGACAGTTGACTTGCCTTACAGCGTCAGACATCTGCCGAGCTAGAGACCATGACTAATATTCTAACCACAATGTTCTAGTAACGTATAATCATACTAGTAACTGACAAGGTACAAGCCATTTTAGAACAATAGTGTCAAGATAAAAATAGATGTGACAAATGACCGGACACTGCTCTTTGTGCATGCGAGTGAGTCCTTTCTCCACAGCAGCTGTTGTGATCAGTAAATGCCTCCTTCATGACTCTTGTGGGGTTCTGAGGACCGAGACATTTAGGGTTAACTAGGCCACATATGCAGACAACACCAAAAAGGTCATAAGTGAAAGGTCAGCCCGCCAGCGAGCTGTCCATCATGTCTGTGATGGCGCGTGGTAGAGAATTTTCATCACTATGCACTGTAATGTCTTCATTGTAATCAGTCCTGTTGGTTGGTTTCTGTTGGCCGTGCACAGTACCTCTTGGTTCTCATACACCATTACACCACTGATACAGATTTCATGTTGCCCCGTTGTTGTGGTGGATTTGAACCGACAACTTTCCATGGACCATATGCAGACCGCGGCCATCTTGCCATATCATTTAACCCATTCTGACCTGAGATCAGATTCTAAAAATGTCAGTCGTTCTTCGATTTTTCAAAAAATAGCAGACCTACAAGCTCGTATCGCGCCACTCGGTGGCGCGATATGAGCTTGTAGATCTGCTATTTTTCAATAGCTAAAGCATAAAATGATGCCAACACCAAAATGGGTGCCCGTTCAGAATGGGTTAATGGCATGGTGCAACTTCCCATTGACAGCCCATTCATCCACGCAGAAAAGTCCTATCTGATTGTATTAAACAACGTCAAACTCACCATCATTGCAGCTGTACGAAGAGCTTGAATTATTCTCTTTCTTTCTATCCTCAAAGTGTTTGTTTCATAAAAAAACCCCTGTAGACATGTTATGAGTTACTTTCTGTATGTGCAAGGTGATTATTTTCCTAAGTGCTGGAGTTTGGAAGTGCTCGTTAGATATCACTCTCAACCGTCCTGTGTACCACCTGTTTTGAATTAGCACATAATGCAGGAGGCAAGCAGGGCATTGCTTTACTGAAAACGAGTGCTTCCATACTCTGGTGGCAAGATGGCTACGGTCTGCAAATGGTCAATAGAGGCTTCCCTGTACTGGCCCCTCTGGACCAAAGACATGTCGAGGTGTACCACTAGACAGCAAGTAATTCATCGTTTGTTTGTTTTTTGTCATTTCACAAGACGAAAGCAATAACCTAAAACAATATTTTAAAGGACCTATAACATAAAATTCAACTTTTTCAATTTCTATTGTGTTTTTGGGGCTCCCATGTGTGTTTTCTATCCCCACAAATAACCAATGAACAATCAGGCCTTCATGTCATATGGGTGTTTTAATGTATAATTGTATAATTCCTCCATTTCTTCAGTCTTCAGTTGCAAATTTGCATTTCCACTTTGTTTACAATGTCCACCATTGTTGATTTTCCAAGCTGGCATGGAATGGAAACAAGCATGGTTTTATCTAGCATGAGTATTATAATGACTCAAATATTAAATAATCTGCATATCAGCACCCTCTCCACCTCAGGACAGTGTGGTACTGGCAGCTAAAACTGCTTTCAAAGTCCAGAAAGAATTGACAAGGCCTGGTTATATCAGAGTGGTGATTGAGGCTCAAACCATTAGAAATAACTTTGAGGGACATAGACAATACGATTATTAAATATTAAAAGCAGTTTTAAAATGCATGTCATTTGCGCTTTAACTAATGACACGTCATTATAGGCAGAAATGTAAAAGTAAATGAATAAACAAACAAGCTCACAAAGAGACACATTTTGTATGCAGTATATATGCTATTTAGCTGTGGCTTTGGTGTGCCTTTGGACACAAAAAAAAACGTTTGAAAACCACTACCCTAGACCTCTGGTGGTTCTCAGTTCTGGATTCTGGGGACGACGACTGGACACATTTTACTTGCTGGTCAGGCACATTCACTTCATGTCCTTCCTTTGTCTCCATTGGTGCATGGCTGGCCATGCTAGTGCACTTAGCAGACGGGACAGGCTGATCATAAAATACTACAATCACCCCTAATCGCCCTCTGGAGCGGTTGTTGCACTGATCACTGATACCTTACTGTATATACCGGCACACTCTTTCTAAAGAACCCTAGATAAGAGTGTCTGAATCACTTCCCGTGCATTGTAAATACACACCAATAAACAACACCCCAGCTCTATTTGCCAGGGCTGCGTGCGCCGTGTGCGTGTGCGTGTGTGTGTGTGTGTGTGTGTGTGTGTGTGTGTATGTGTGTGTGTGTGCCTCGACACAGTACGTAGAAGTTGGTGGGGGTTTCTCAACCTAGCACGTAACTGCCAGCGTTAACCCATTCTGACCTGAGATCAGATTTAAAAAAATGTCAGTCGTTCTTCGATTTTTCAAAAATAGCAGACCTACAAGCTCGTATCGCGCCACTCGGTGGCGCGATATGAGCTTGTAGATCTGCTATTTTTCAATAGCTAAAGCATAACATGATGCCGACACCAAAATGGGTGCCCGTTCAGAATGGGTTAATATTATGGATGATGCGAGCAAGGGAGTGAAGGGAGAAACTCTCTCTCTCCACCGTGCACACCGTTATTGGCTTTGCCATTGGCTTCGCCCCAAAAACCATCAATTTCACACACCAACGGTGCTGTAAGTCAAAGAGAGAGAGTTTCTATGCCACGGCAGTGTGTGAACTGTGAACACCGCCAGCATGCTTGCCAAGTGCTGCGGCACTCTACACAGCGAACTGTGATGCGAAAGATAAACTATACTGTATGTATCATTAAACAGTTCAAAACACATGATTAAACTCGGCTATCGTTAATACTTTCTACAGTGAAACATGCTCGTATTGTATGGGGTCAACAGGCTAAACCAGATGGACATTTCAATGAAAAAAAATATATATACGATATGCACATCCCCCCCAGAAATGTGAATGTCCACACACAATATGTTTGTTCCCTGTCCTCTTTATTTTAACCAAACAGATAACGTTTTTGCCTCTCCGTACTTTCTCCGGGCTATAATAATAATGTTGTTAATTATTGAGAAAGCCTGGAGGGGTGAAACATTGTTTGTTTGGTTAAAATAAAGAGAGGACAGGGAGCAAACATATCATGTGCGGGCATTCCATTTTTGGACATTTCAATATTCTAAATGCCATTCCCAAAAGAGAACAACTGAAACATCTTCTATATTAATGAGAGCTAGACTGTTCACTGCTCAAGAGATACTTGGCTATATGACTAGTCCCCTTCAGATATATTAAATGTATTGGTGCAACAACATGTACAGACAAGAAAGAGTGATTGTTTGTGGGTGTGGGTGTGTTATTATACTGTATGTCAAGAACAGTATAAATTATTGGTTGCTGTTAACTTGGAATAAATTGGTCTTAAATTATCCCTTTCAACACTAATGGCGTTCACTGTGTTCGGCATTTAGAATTTGAAACCCTGCTGGACTGTTTCATATGTACAGTGGTTCATGAACCTTTTTAATTTCAAGGACCCCCATTTTGGTATAAATGGTAAATGGTGCATTTATATATCACTTCTATCCAAAGCGATTTACATAGATTGTGCATTACATTTGCATTCATACAGCGATGGCGGAGGAAACCATGCAAGGCACCAACCTGCACATAAGGAGCAATTAGGGTTTCAGCATCTTGCGCAAGGACACTTCGACAGTAACTCTGGGGGGAGCCAGTGCGTGTGTGCGTGCACGTGTGAGAGAGATATGCGCGTTATCGTACACATACTTTCTCCCTGGCTCTTTCTGCGGTGTACCAGGGAGTCAGTGTTCATGTTATAAATCAAGCTGTCTAATCATCACCTCAAGCTGCCTTGAGACACTAAAGTTGAGCAAACACAGGCTTTGTTAGTTAGTTAGTGAGCTACGGCACAGAAGGAATGATTCACTTGCCAATTCAAAGGCGGTGTGTGTCACCTGAATCCACAAATCCCAGAACAGAGAGATTACACATCCAGAGGAGGCGGATAAAAGCACCAGAGCCAAACAACCACGTGGGCACAAGACCCTATGACGGAACGGAAGCATCAAATCAGCCTGTATTTGTATGTAGTGTAAACTGTTTGAGACTCATGCTGCTTGAATGTTGTGTAAATAAACAACCCTGAACCTGCACAACACCCACATGAGCTTACCAACTGCTCTCCAGGTCCACTGACACATTGAATGGAGGATATGAGCACAGATTCTAAAAAATGTCAGTCGTTCTTCGATTTTTCAAAAAATAGCAGACCTACAAGCTCGTATCGCGCCACTCGGTGGCGCGATATGAGCTTGTAGATCTGCTATTTTTCAATAGCTAAAGCACGACATGATGCCAACACCAAAATGGGTGCCCGGTCAGAATGGGATAATAATCTAATTGAATTATATTTCATATTACACGGCAATCTATTGTATTTGTGATTTATACTAATATCCATCTATAAAGTAAAAGAAAAACCTCTGTATATATTTCTGTCCATCTCATCTCATCATGACTGGACGACTTCTTATCCAATCAACTTCACACTTGGCAGGTATATTGCTGAGGAACCAATAAGTGAGAGCGGTGTGAAGTGTGTCGCCGATGGGATTAGTAGTTCAACGCTGCGAGCAGGACATTCTGAGGGCCAAGCAAGCAACCATAGAGGGTATGCGCGTGACGTCAAATCAGGAAGTTATGCAGGAACGCCTACTGAGTGGCAAAAAAACTACTTTCTGGCCTCGACAGCCCATACATCCACACAGAAAAGTCCTATATCTGATTGCATTAAACAACGTTAAACAATGTTGAACTCACTTTGCATGTTGCTTTGCCACTCGATGTGCCATTCAGTTTAAGCATGCGTATACCCTCTATACTGCAAGCACCGATCGTGTCTGGGAACAAGGAGATTCTCTGCCCTCTCCCCCTGGCATCATGTGAAATTGTCATTGAGACACAGGAATGCTGGTGAGACCGAATTCAGTGTGGAAAAAGTTAGCATGAAGTCCTGATGCGTTTGAATGATGCCGACAGGGGCGTTCTTCTACCCTAACAAAAGCAAGACTCTCCTTTTCATCGGATCCCTCCATCCCTCTCCACACACACCATCACCACTTCCCCACCTCACTAGAAAATTACAATTCCTTTCCCGCCACAGGTCTGACCTCCCTCACACACCCTGAGAGAGAAATGCTGAGCTCACGACACGCACACGCACACGCACACACACACACGCACACGCACACAGACACAGAAGTCGAGTGGCAGAAAGTCCCAAGGACACAAAACCAGCCGGAGAATACCCCACAAGGTTCTACTACACACCAAAAGAACACACTAGGGCTGTTAGTTAACAGTTAATCGAGTAGTCGATCGTTAAGAAATTATTCAATTAAACATAACAGTTAACAATTAATCTAATATACTGCGGTTCTATCATTGGGCAGTTTTCTGTGAATGTAATGCTGTCTGCGCACACGCGTGGAAAGAAAAGTGGGCTGGTTATTGGTTAAAAAAGGCCCCCCATCTCGGCAGCCACAGAAATGTCTCTGCTTTTGGATGTGATGTGACAGACAAGACACAGTGCACTTTTCATTTCATTTTATATATACACACACCTCATAAAAATGCCATTGCCTGGCCCCTGTGTCCCAAATGGTCAAACTTGATTAAGGAATATATGATGCCTTTTGTATTCTTTCTGTATATCATCAAAATGTTGGGTTTTTCAGGGAAATTAAGATTTTCTTTTTAAACGCCATTATCAACTAACCGGTTAAACGATCGATAAGGTTATCAATTAATTAATGAATAGATCATTGACATCCATAGAAAACACACACACACACACACACACACACACACACACACACACACACACACACACACACACACACACACACACACACACACACACACACACACACACACACACACGCAGCAGCATGGAGCCAGGTGTTGGCAGTAAGCTAGTTTTGCAGTGAGGTCCTCCTACATGGCCTCCAATGTAAACAAGTCTTAAGTTCTTTTCTGGGTATAACTCAATCCTCTTAGCAGACCTTGAATTGTATTGTACTGTGCTGTGCTTTCCCCCAACTGTGCTTATTCTACACACTGTAAATACAATTTTCAATCAATCATAGTGTCTCACACACACACACACACACACACACAGCGCACACATACACACACACACCCTTCCCTTTTACAGTTTTCAACACAATCTGAGTCTACCATCTCCATTAACACCCCCCCACCTCTACCTCTAACTCTAACTACCCCCCTCTCTCTCCTGCACCCCTCCCCCCACCAGGCTGCTGACTCCCCATAACACTAAAGGAAGCATGTGTGTGTGTGTGTGTGTGTGTGTGTGTGTGTGTGTGTGTGTGTGTGTGTGTGTGTGTGTGTGTGTGTGTGTGTGTGTGTGTGTGTGTGTGTGTCTCTTTTGCTCACCATGCTATATGGAGTGTGTCCCCAGTGGTGCTGATATATTCCAAAGTAATATCATTTCCTTATTTGTCTGCTGTTCTTTCCTTCTTTGTCCTTGTTTCCATCTTTCTCTCTCTCTCCTTCTGTCTCTCTTTCCCTCTCTCTCTCTCTCTCTCCTTCTGTCTTTCTTTCCCTTAATGTCTCTCTCTCTCTCCTTCCTTCTCTCTCTCTCTCAGCACCCTAACAGGCTTCCAACTCACTGCTGTTGCACTCACTCACAAAGCTCCGCCCCCCCCGGCACTCATCACTCTACCCCTCAGGTTAGGCCACACCCCCTTACACACATCTGTCATTCAATGTAAAAGACTAACACTAGGCCAAGGAAGTTACTGTACACACTACACACAGTGTCATTGACGGCACGACATCATTGTGAGCTTGTGGGTCTGCTATTTTTCAATTTGTTGAATATATAAAATGGAAAATTGAAAAATAAACTAGGACATGATTGATTGGTTAATAATAATTTGGTTGGGCTTAGCTCCGTTTTGGAACCTCACCCGAGAAGCGCCGAGAAGAGGTTCCGTCTGAAGCCATCCCGGCATAGGTAGAACCCAAACCCGTATCAAAAAGGTACTTCAGGTATTTCCAGTCAACTACAGACAAGATGATTGATTTCAGTCAAATGTTAGACAGCGGTGACAGCCTGTGCTATGTTTTCTTATCCCATTCTGACCTGAGATCAGATTCATACGAGGTTTCCGCCGGACACACACTGGTCTGATGAACCCATTCTGACCTGAGATCAGATTCTAAAAATGTCAGTCGCTCTTCGATTTTTCAAAAATAGCAGACCTACAAGCTCGTATCGCGCCACTCGGTGGCGCGATATGAGCTTGTAGATCTGCTATTTTTAAATAGCTAAAGCATAACATGATGCCGACACCAAAATGGGTGCCCGGTCAGAATGGGTTATTGTAGCCGAATCGGGAGCAGTACTGGTGCCTGCCATGGGGGGTACTTCTGGCTTGAATGCATGAGAAACAATATAGTACTGTAGTGCACTGTAGGTACTGTAAGTGGTGATTTGATTTGTATGGTTTGCATTATGTTAGTGGAAATGTCCTGGCTTTGAGGAGTGTTTCTGCTCATCTCTAAATATAATGTGCAACACAGGGTAGGAAATAGGAATGTCACGTGGGCCACGAGGGCAACATAAACAATTATATGCCCCGCCGTCCTGAACTGCCCTGACTGATTTCAGCTGAGGTTAAGTTTGATACATAGAAACTGGATCTATTCTGGAACGTCTACTTATTCACAACTAATTATAAGCAGTCAGAGACTGACCTAGTTGGCCCTCCACATTAGAATTCTACACACACTTCGCCTATGGAGAAAAACGCTATGGAGCTAGAACAGGCTTGTACTGCCAGGTACTAATCCCACTATAACACACACACACACACACACACACACACACACACACAACTGCAAAGCTGTATGAATTGTCTCAAATCACTTTTAACTAACGTAGTTGGAGTTGGAGTGTTGCTCAAGCCACACTGCTATTACATGAGAATAATAGGTTTAAAGTTGCACGCTAAAACTGTCATGTCTACCCTGGAATTCAACCTGGGTCTTCTGCGCAAGTGCTTACATTTTTGTGCACTGCACTGCACACCACTCCAATGACTGGCTTTGTGTGTCCCTACTGTAAGTAAAGTGGCACTGTTGAGCAGCCTACAGGCCCACTGACACTGAGCACTAGGGCTGGGTGCAATAACCGCAATACCGCCGGTATGTAACGCATACCGCGGTATCGGGTTCATTACCGCGGTTTAAAATAAAAAAAATGAAATGTTTTTTTTTTTGTATGAAATGAAAAGTGTATCATAATAAACAGTGACGCTCAGTCAGTCTAATTATGCCAGCAACACAACAACACCAGAGGGAGTTCAAAAAACCATGTGCAACCCAGATTCGGCACAAACAAGGATTGATTGATTGATTGATTGATTAAAATATTTATTAATAACCGCCATACCGGCGGTATGGGGGCCGGCAATAACCGCGGTAATAAAGATCCCATACCGCCCCAGCCCTACTGAGCACTACAACAATAAAAGTATAACTAACAATAAAACTGTACCATACAGTACAGTACACAGTACAGTAACTATCACAATAATAGTATAGTTGCACCACTCAGTTCACACGGGTGTGATTAATTTTTTTTAACCACTGAGCAAATGAAGCCTGCCTGCTGGAAAAAAGTTCTATAGTACAGCTTAAAAATAGCACAGGGAACCGGTTAACGGGACAAATGAGTTATTCTTTCATTCACATAACAGGAATTGTAGGGAGAGAGAGAAGGCGAGGGGGTGGAAATTGAGAAACAAAAACGTATGATTGATTGACAGTATACACTGACTGGAGCGCCGGAAAAAAGCCGAAGGACTTTTCTTTGTAGCACGTCATGCCCGTCACACAGCATCAAGTGTTGGGCATGAGTTTTTAACTTCATGCATGTCGCGCTGGCTTCCTTTGAAAATGATTTGTAGCCCGCTGCTCTGTCGGCAACAGAGCGAACGCGACATTATACACAGTGACTTATTGTCTGGTTGACCGCTGCAGTTTCACTGGTTTAAACTCAACATTGACCCTTTATCTATCCTTCTTCCCCCTTCTCTTTCTTCTCTGTCCGTCCGTCCGTCCGTCGGTCCGTCCGTCCGTCCGTCCGTCCGCCCGCCCGCCTGCCTCTCTCTCGCATGTAATCGATTCAATCCATTGGGTCGAGCTTGCAAATGCTTGTTTTGGTTCACTAAAAGTCCTGCGTACAATGTCTGATGTCTTACAAAACAAATACATGACTTTTGAAATAACTTGACAATGTTATTGGCCGTGGGCATTTGGGTGCGCCTCATGAGCCTCAAGGCCTCTTGTGTCATCAAGGACAGGCTGGTAGAGATAGCAAGCCGTGGTGGACGGAATAGGTTATCACACCAACCATAACAAGCACTCCCTCCTCTGTCTCTGCCAGGTGCAGGCAGGGTTTTTTTAGCGGAACCAAACATGGTGGAAATCGCTTACACTCTGTTCTCTCTCATGGTCTCTCTCACCAACCCCCCCAACAGAGGTTTAGGGTTTAGCTGTAAGTGGATGATTTTACCAGCTGTGGAACGCACGCGCACACGACACACGCACACACACACACACACACACACACACACACACACACACACACACACACACACACTTGTTGATGTGAAGAATCCCAGGTATTTCTAGTGAAGATATGCTGCCTGAGGGCCAAGATTGCAATAACAGAACAGACAGAGAGACAGAGAGAAACCTGTACGCCAGCAACAATTTACAACACAGTTGACATTAAGTGCAACATCATGCAAAGTTGCCGTGCTTGCAAGTTAACACAGATAACACTGACATAATTTAGAAATAATTAATTTAAGTTAATAATTAAATATCAGGATCCTTGGCACTTTGGTAAAAGGTTGTATATTTTCTAACGGCAAGCAAATACTTTCTTTTGATGTGGGTTCTTTGAATGAATGTGGTTGGTTGTACTGTTGGAGGGGGCAGTACTGTTGGAGGGGGCAGTAGGCAGCCTGGTTGTACTGTTGGAGGGGGCAGTAGGCAGCCTGGTTGTACTGTTGGAGGGGGCAGTACTGTTGGAGGGGGCAGTAGGCAGCCTGGTTGTACTGTTGGAGGGGGCAGTAGGCAGCCTGGTTGTACTGTTGGAGGGGGCAGGAGGCAGCCTGGTTGTACTGTTGGAGGGGGCAGTAGGGGGCAGTAGGCAGCCTGGTTGTACTGTTGGAGGGGGCAGTAGGCAGCCTGGTTGTACTGTTGGAGGGGGCAGTAGGGGGCAGTAGGCAGCCTGGGAGACTGGCCAACAGGAACTCTGTGCTACCCAGACAGTTAACCACTGAAGCCCCACAGTATACTTTATACTTTGTTGTGTGCTCTACTACAAGCTCAAAAGGTTTTGCAATGCAATGAGTTGTGAGCTTGTAGATCAGCTATTTTCAGTTCACTGCTTTTCAAAGCGTGGTCTTCATGTTGCCTCTACTAGTAGTCACCAAAATATCCTTGAACTTATTTGGCTCCAATGTCCCTCTTCCTTGGCTTGCTGCAACACTGCATCTTTGTCTCCTACTTTCAGTGCGCCATGGGAGGTATACGTGAACCTCACGCGTCGCAAACATAAACACTTATTGTTACACCTCCATGAGAAATGACAGTTCATCTGTAATTGTATGCTTTGATGCTCGACTTCACTCGAGTGTAAATGCACTCAGACAACTCAGACAAAAACTCAGACAAAAACAACTGAAAAATCCTGTTCTTCTGCCTGAATGACTGAGTCAATAAGGTATAGTCAAGGAGTCAAGGAGCTACATACAGTTACAGTGTCCAGTCACAGAGCAGCTTTAGCTACATACAGTTACTCTGTCCAGACACAGAGCAGCTTTAGCTACATACAGTTACTCTGTCCAGACACAGAGCAGCTTTAGCTACATACAGTTACTCTGCCTAGTCACAGAGCAGCTTTAGCTACATATAGTTACTCTGTCCAGTCACAGAGCAGCTTTAGCTACATACAGTTACTCTGCCTAGTCACAGAGCAGCTTTAGCTACATACAGTTACTCTGTCCAGACACAGAGCAGCTTTAGCTACATACAGTTACTCTGCCCAGTCACAGAGCAGCTTTAGTTACATAGTTACACTGCCCAGTCACAGAGCAGCTTTAGCTACATACAGTTACTCTGTCCAGTCACAGAGCAGCTTTAGCTACATACAGTTACTCTGTCCAGACACAGAGCAGCTTTAGCTACATACAGTTACTCTGTCCAGACACAGAGCAGCTTTAGCTACATACAGTTACTCTGTCCAGACACAGAGCAGCTTTAGCTACATAACATACAGTTACTCTGCCCAGTCACAGAGCAGCTTTAGCTACATAGTTACACTGCCCAGTCACAGAGCAGCAGCTGTAGATAGCTTTACTACCAGCTTTATCAGACCAACAAACGGACAATGTTGGGAGCTGTAGATCGTCTATTTTCGGCAACAGGCGACACCATATGACAAACTCGCAGGCTTAATTTATGCAGCGCCCACACTACTCTGTCGGCGCCTCGCCGTCCGGCCGTGAAGTTCTGCAACAAATCAGTCTGATATATACGTATAAATATATGTATATCTTTGTAATAGTGATATAAATAACTACAGGCGCGTCTCTGTGTCTGCCTCCCCTCACAGAGTGCTAACACTGCACGCACTAAAATAAACTGCCCCTTACTGTGTTTACCTTATGGTATTTTACAGCTGCAATAAAATAAGTTATAATCTCAGTATTATGTATACACATAATGTGTCACTATGTGGGTATAACAGACAGATGTAAGCTGTACCACACACACACACACACACACACCTCTAATGAGTGATTTGCCAAACATTATACAGACACATGCAAATTAAGAACATCTGCCTATTACAATAACCTGCTGTCAAAGGA
The DNA here is from genome assembly GCF_964188405.1 of Protomyctophum parallelum. Taxonomy (NCBI): domain Eukaryota; kingdom Metazoa; phylum Chordata; class Actinopteri; order Myctophiformes; family Myctophidae; genus Protomyctophum; species Protomyctophum parallelum. The sequence continues at coordinate 60,279,299 of NC_139699.1, forward strand.
GCTAGGGATCTCCTACCTTAACATGGTTGCATGGTGTGTGTGTGTGTGTGTGTGTGTGTGTGTGTGTGTGTGTGTGTGTGCATACATGCACGCGCGCCTACAATCCCCCTACATGCTTCACTTGTTGTGGTTCTATCTGAATGAGACAATAAAATAGACATAACCTGTTAAAAACACAGCTCATATAACCACAGTTTACGTTTCATGCAAACATAAATTACACCCATAATATATAATTATATCAAACAACGAGCTCTCAGTGTCTGTTTACTTTTGAATGATGGGCAAGTCATTATTCTCAGTTTTACACAACTCAGACAGAGCAGTGCGGGGCATGCCATACGGACAGAGTCAGGCAGTCACAGACACACTGACAGACAGGAATAGTTGAAAACGACGGATGCGCACAACAGGGATACAGTGAATCACAGCAGGGATACAATAGATCACTGGTGATGACAGTAAGAAGTAGTTAGACAGACAGACAGACAGACAGACAGACAGTGTGAATCCCAATGAGAAGTACTGTAGACACACAGAGTAACTCACCCTAGCAGGCTGGGGTCAGACCTGTCCTTCTGCAAGACTAAATTACTCCAGTCCCAGCAGAGCAATAACAATAGCAATACTGGTAATAGTAGCAGTGGCCGGCAGCCAGCACTCGTAGCGGTTGTAGTAATGTAGTAATAGTCGTATAGTCCCAGACGATATGCGCGTTTAGATGAGCTTCAAAAAACTGCAGTGTGTGTGTGTGTGTGTGTGTGTGTGTGTGTGTGTGCAGCAGCAGCTGCAAAGCAACACAATGTCTGCCTGCCTGGGCACTCAACAACACAAACTCCACCCCACACTCACTCACTCTCTCTCCTCTCTTCCCTCTCTCCACCCCCCCCCCCCCCCCCCCCCCCACCCTCCTTCTCTCTCTCCCACTCTTGTTCAGACACGTGACTTCCATCAACTCCTCAGTGGGGCTAGACAGCTGGAAAGTGGTCTAATGCCTATAGTACACACCGAACTTTGTTGTCCTGAAAAATACAGACTGTAAAAGTTTGAGAGATCAGTTGGGTGAAAAAGATGCTGAATAATAATGAATTGCATTTTTATAGCGCTTTTCCAAGTGTTCAAAGCGCTTTACAATGGTTCATTCATTCATACATTGGGAGGTGAAGCGGCGAACAGTCGACGCCAGCGTCCTCACTTCCCACATTCACACACCAATGGTGGCAAGCTCACACCGACCGACTCATTGGAGGCAATGTAGGGTTCAGTGTCTTGCCCAAGGACACTTCGACATGTGGACAGGAGGAGCCGGGATTCGAACCGCCGACCCAGGGATCATTGGACGACCTGCTCTATCTCCTGAGCCTGAATGCAGCTCTCTATATGCTAGTCAGGCTGGTATGGTGCTAAAATTAGAGACCGACATTCACTTTCTGACAACAAACAACATGTCGTGAACATGCCAGCATGTTTAGCTGTGGGCTTACATTACAGCATCGATATTGTACATTCACATTAATTCAAATAATTGTGAGACGTCATAGAACAACACAAAGATGACCACTGCACAGCAGGAGCATGCCTAAAAATTGCTGATATTAGCTATTTTAGGCATGTGTGCAACATGACAACTGTTTTAAAGTATTGTACAGTGACAACTAAAGTCTCTGTGGTGTTTATGTTGTAAAATGATCCAAAATAAAAGGGATTTAAGATCTTTAAAGCTGGGCTGTTGCCTGAATCCAGTGCATTCAGCCAACTTCCGGTCACTCACTCACTCACACACACACACACACACACACACACACACACACACACACACACACACACACACACACACACACACACACACACACACACACACACACACACACACACACACACACACACACACACACACACACACACACACACACACACACACACACACACACACACACACACACACACACACACACACACACACACACACACACACAGGTTGCCAGTTCGAACCCCAGCTCCCCCAGAGTTAGTGTCGAAGTAGCCTGAGCTAACGTGTTAGGTTTCTGGTCTAGAGGGGCGGGTCGCGGCTGAGATTTGCGCACGCCCTGATTGGATCTCATCCGATCTGTCCGTCACCCCCGGCCCCTCCTCTCCCCCCCTAGTGCAGCGCTACGTCACATCATTTGGAGCGACGCCCACCCGGAAGGGTTGACTCCCACTTTTAGACCAGAGCGGCCAATGCGTTCCTCCAGGCTTTAAATTTTTGCACCAACAAAAATGAAAGCCTGGTACTACCGAGGCTAGTGTCGAAGTGTCCTTAAGCAAGACTCTGAACCCCGAATTGCTCCCGATGTGCTTGTTCGTTCGTGCCTTGCATGGTTTCTGCCGCCATCGGTGTATGAATGTGCGTGTGAATGTAATGCACAATCTATGTAAAGCGCCATGGATAAAGGCGCTATATAAATGCACCATTTACAGGTGGGTCTGGGTCCCAGTCTACTCTTCGCCAATAGAAGTCTATGTAGAAGAAGAGGCCCATTGGACTGAAGCCCCATGAAGTGAACGGAGATGTCGTTATATGGCTCTGCTGTATACCATATAACACGTAGTGTTAATTTTCATTTGCTGACAGCTAATGCATTGTGTCTCTGGGGTGCATAGGGCTTGTTGCAAATGAATGATCATTAGCTCTGGCCCTGCGATGTGCGGGTTCATTCACAAAATAGCAATTTCTGATAGACGTCTAAACATTGTCGTCTATCCATGCATGTGCACATTAGGCACATTAGGCAGTTACATTCTTTCCTGTGAACGTCTTCTGGTATTTAGGGACCCACAGTCCCACACACACAGTCACACACACACACACACACACACACACACACCAATAGACGGACAGGTCTTGGAAAATACAGATCATTTCACATATCTTGGAAGCATCATTCACCACGATGGGGGAGCCAGTTAAGGACATTCAAAACCGGATCAGCAAAGCATACACAACCTTCATAAGACTTAACCCATTCTGAACGGGAACCCATTTTGGTGTTAGCATCATGTCGTGCTTTAGATATTTAAAAATAGCAGATCTACAAGCTCATATCGCGCCACCGAGTGGCGCGATACGAGCTTGTAGGTCTGCTATTTTTTGAAAAATCGAAGAACGACTGACATAGAAACATAGCTTTTTCAGAAAACTGTCAGGATGTAGAAGACGTTTATAGAATCTGATCTCAGGTCAGAATGAAAACTGTCAGGATGTAGAAGACGTTTATAGAATCTGATCTCAGGTCAGAATGGGTTAAGCAAATCTGGAAATCGAACCAATACAGCACAAAAAACAAAACTCTGCATATAGCAAAGCTGCGTACTCTCAACACTACTATACACTGCAGAATGCTGGAAAACTACATAAAACGATATCCATAAACTATCCACTTTCCATACATCATTCCTGCACAAAATCCTGCGTATATTCTGGCCCCCCAGACCAACTCAATCAATAACCTCCTCAACATCACCCAACAAGACAACATGCACGGAACAATCAATGAACGCAGGTGGACCTGGATTGGCCATGTGCACAGAATGGACACCAACGCGATCCCAAGAGTCGCATTACACTGACTGGACCCCAGAAGGAAAGAGGAAGAAATGGAGCTCAAAAACTGTCATGGCGTAGGATGATGGAGAAACATCAGAGCTGGGGAGGGGGACCATAGAGAAGATGGCCAAAGACAGATGGAGGAACTTTGTTGCTGTCCTATGCGCCAGCCAGCGTAATGGGGATAAGTGTGACTGACACACACACACACACATGACACACACACACACACACACACACACACACACACACACACGTGTTCTAGCGGTTAATTAAATATTCCACGGTGTATTATAGTATAAATGCATATTGTCCATTGTGTTGTTTTTGCTAACCAGAGGTGGCAGCTGGTTTTGTCCCCTAACAGCTGAACCTTGACCCCTGGCAGGTCCCAGCAGACCCAGCGGCGCATCAGGTGACCTCCTGGGGTCATCAGAGAGTGCATTAATGAATGAATGAATACTAAACATCTCAGTGAGAGAATTGTGTACGGCATTTAGAGGGTTATTACCCCCAGTTAGGGTTTTTTTTAAACTCTTTTCTTGTTTGTTCTCTGCCTTGTAAAGCACTTTGCGATGCATTTCTGTCATGAAAGGTGACATATAAATAAAGCTTATTATTATTATTATTATAAAAGACGGGGCATCAAAATTCAAGTTTTTTTTCTCATGTGTCTATGAAGTAACTCTAATAGACCCCCTGGTGTGGTTATAATGTGGAAGAGTGTCTTCCTGGTGTAATTGTATTGCATTTCCTTCCGTAAACTAACTTAAAGCTTTTGTGTCACAAAAGCCCAAATGAAAAATACAGTTTTTAATGCCACACCTCAAGAACCTCATCTCCCAACTCCCCTCATTACCATACCACTGTGGGCATAGCCAACTCAAATGCATTGACTGCAAGATTGGACGCCATTGATCAAATGACCAGAGATTTTCTTTAAACCATTCAGGCCTGAAAAAAATGTCTTCTAAATCCTGACAGTTTTCTGAAATACCTATGTTTCTAGGCCTATATCACTCAATATTTCATGTCAAGGACCCCAAAAATGATATGTAATTGGCCACCGAGACCCCCATCTGAAAGTATGTTGTTCCAGGGACCCTCCCCAGAAGCAAAGATTTGAGTTAAAAACGTTTGTTCTGAAAAAATATATTCCAACTTTTAGGCACATTTTCACGATTTTTCATAAATAGCAGACCTACAAGCTCGTAGCGCGCCACTCGGTGGCGCGCTATGAGCTTGTAGATCTGCTATTTTTCAATAGCTAAATTATAACAATGTTAAAACACCAAAAGGGGTGCCCGCCCAAAATGGGTTAAATATTTAACACGGAGGCGGGAATGCAAATCGACGTTAAATGACCATGTGCGTTCTCGACCAGGATCGTCTCTCCATGTTAAATGAAACGCAGGGCTGGCATAAAAAAAACACAAAATGAGAACAACACAGTGATATGTTTCATATCTACTCCCATACAGTACATACGATAATCTAATCTGAGTTACTGTATCATTTGCCTGTACAGGCGTTCTGAGCTTTTTTTAGATGATATGACCGACGTACGCATATAGGTTTAAACTGGTTAAACTGATTATGATTATGAATGCTAATAACTACTTTTATTGGGGATCCCCCTGGAACCCCACCAAGGCTACCTTGGGGTACCCGGACCCCAGTTTGACATCACTACTCTGTACCATTTTGTCAAACTTTAAAATGCATGAACAATTTAAGACGTGAAAAAGTTGTATGTTGGATTACGTCTCATCTCAGACAATTCTCTAATCTCTACATGTAAACACAGAATGCTGAGGACAGCGGTCGACAATAATGTGATGTTAATGAGTATACCGTAACTTGGTGTGTCCTGCGCCGATGGTGGTAGTCGGCCATTAGCGGTGGCTGTTTACCCGGGTCAGCATGTGGAATCGGAGGTGGCGGTCATCTCCAGGTGAGGGAGAGCTCTCTGGTTTTTGGAGCAAAGTGCAAGAAGAAAAACACAATAATTGTTAGCATGTGATGCGAGTAGTGTGCAAATGCTCAATAAATGTGTATTTTTGTGTTCACACAATTCTGGTGAGGTGAATATCCCACCAAAGCAAATAAAAGGGAATATATCAAAACTGATGACACAAACTGAAACAACTTAATGCACACAGTGAGCTATCCAGCTGTAGTCTGAGCCAATCTGACACCAACAGTGGATAAAATATTAACATACTGTACCCTATACCTAGTATGCATGACAGGTGGAATGCTTAAGCTGTAACGGTAGTCCTGTTTAATGTAAAGTTACTGTAACAGTGTAGTACAGTAGTAGCCTACTACAGACTCTATTGGACCCCTGTTGGTACATGCAGTATAATTGGCCAGATAAGGAGACACACATTCCAACAAATGTTTTGTTTGACATCATTCTGTTTCAAGACAAATCACCTCTGTTAACTTCCATGTACGTAACTAAATCACATGATCTAATCTGAGCAAATCTAAACTAATCTAAATTGATCAAATAATCAAACCTAATCAGGTTTCTGTTCATTACCTCATCCACTTAAAACAGAGACTTCTTCTAAGATGAATCCAGAACAGCTGTGTGAACACAATAAACTCGTCAATTCACAAATTCAGTAATAGTTCTGGTGCACTACTGTAGATTATTGTAATATAAAATAGATTATTTCATACATAAGAATACACAGATACATAAATATTCTATTCCCCCCCCCCTCACATAATTTTCAATAGTGCAAAAGAAAATCAGTTCTACACATCATCGTGATGACCACAATCTTCTAATATTATTATGTTGAACACTGGCACTGGTGAACTAGGCCTCACTCACACCTCATCACACGCATCTAGCATACAACATGTTGGATGCTAGATGTAAACAAAGGGTAAGTGTCATGGCCGCACCCAATGGAAGTCACTATGGTTCGACACAACATTTTTGTTGTACGGCTTTCGGCTGCGTTTCGACTGCCCCCCTCCCCCTCATACAACAGAAATGTTGTGTCAAACCATGTGACTCCCATTGGAAATGCATTGCGAGCTTGCATCAGTAAAACAAGTCTCATGCATCAGCTATACATCAATCTGTTGTGAAGGTGTGAGTCAGGCCCTATAGTCTTCTCATGTTGGCCACTGGTAGACGTCCATTGTGACCACACCCTTCTACTGTTGGCCAGTGGCCACTAGGAATCAGTGTCAGGTCACTGTCCACTTCCGGTGGCCACTGGGTAGGTCCCTACCCAGCACCAGTTGACCACTGGCTTCCATTTGTTGGCCACTGGAAGCCGCCCAGCGCGACACCCACAAGCTGTGTGACCAGTGACCACAGTCTTGGAACCACACTCCTGTGGAAAAATTCCTGTTGACCTTAGTGCTGGAAGACTGTAGACTAGAATGAACCATACAACAATACAAATGGACTGGCTGAGAATGTGAACTGGGTTTCCACCCTGCAGAACAAATTATTAGACAGCCAATGAGGAGAGGGGAGTTGGCTGACCAGGCTCTACATTAAGCCCTCAGTGAATGGCCTGCCTGCCAGACATAAGCAGCAGTATCACACAGCATACCCACAACCACTTGATTATTAAATATCCTGCTTCATAACAGGAATCTTTTTTTTCTCGCTTGTGCCTGTGACAACCCAATATCGACATATTAACATTGCACTACTTGACAAAGTACAAGGATTGTCATACAGTAATGGCCATTTTTTATTAGAGGATTATTACCATAATTGAATTTGATGATGATGATGATGATAATAATAATATCAGAAAAATCTTACATTCCTCGAGAAGCGAATGAACTACAACTAGTGAAGAGTAAAAGCTGACAGCTGTAGCGGGTTACATTTGATAATCACTTGCTGAAAGAAATTAAGAATGTGATCATAGGTCAATAGGAAAGCATCACAGCGCACTGCAAGCTTGTACATCAGATTTTTTTTTAAACCAGGTTAAACCAGTCTGTAGACATGGTTAAACCAGTAGACGCTGGTTATCCCAGTCTGCTGTACAAATCGGCTATACTGTATAGTGTAGTTCCACATCAACATTCTTCAGATACAGTGTAAACTGACAGAGACAGCTAGCTCTTCCAACACTAACGGTCTTTTAAAGTTAGACCACACCACGACAGGAACGGGTCTGCTCAGAACAAAACACACCCAGGACACACACTGTCTGCAGAGCCTCATTAGAAAGGGCAGAGGGTTTAGACTGTGGTCTGAGATTACTTTTAATTACCCTGTATGTAAACAGTTCTCCACTTGCATGTCGCCCTACATTTACAAGCTTCAAAACACTACATTCCACATCCGAACGGGACCATATTTATAAAATAATTAAACCCCCCCCCCCCCCCCCCCCCCCCCCCCAACTGTAGTCCAATACCACTCCTGAAACAGATAACATAGATCAAGATTTCGACTGTGGCCTCACAGAAAGTAGGAGTGCAGTACTTTCATTCGACGGAGCATTGGTCCGAACGACAACCTACCTCCTCCCTCACCCTAACCCTAACCTCCCCCGGGGCAGAGACCTTCGGAGCAATGCTCTGTCGGATGATAGTATGCCTCCCAGAAAGTAGGTCCTGGTTTTGAAACCGACTGGAGTGTGCATGTTCTCCACATGTGCTTGTGGGTTTCCTCCAGGTGCTCTGGTGTCTTCCCACACCAAAACACATAATGCATGTCAGGATATTTTGCCTGCCATTGCCTGTTATTAGCACTGGTGGTACTGGCTGGGGGGACGGGGACAGGGGGACTAGAATGCATGCATATGATGAAACCACGCGGCTGAGGAAGGTTGCCAAAGGCCATGTCAGCTGGCCACTTGGGTCAGCTGCTGGCTGGCAGTGGCTGCTAGCAAAACAGAGGAAAATCCTAACACCCTGCTGGATCACATTGGGAGGGATTAAGGTTTAAATGTACAGGGTTAGAAACAGCCTTTGTGAATATTGGGATATACCTTCATCTGTCACATGACTTCATCATACAGTATAAAGTCGCTGCTCTATGGGTGCTGCTGCTCAGCTTGGCACGTTAGACGCAGGGGACATATTTCCCCACAGGGATTAAAGTATAAACGTAGGCTAACTTTACTTAAGCTTTGAACTACAGGTATATTTGATCCATGGCATATTCTCATATCATCTCAATATACTCATAATTCCGCTAAAGAAATCCTTAAATTACATGATTTGACAATGTGCATCCATGGTTTCTATATTCTGAAATGAGCTTTTGATACAGTATAGTTTTGCTATTGTTGAAGTTTGCTTTATTGTCCCACTCTCCATGTGAGCATTTTAATGGCATGAAAACTGAAGCATATGCTGTAGCGACTAGCGAGAGACAAATATGGAGGGAAAGGGAGCGGTACAGATGGAGAGAGAGAGGGAGGTCTGGCCCGATGAATGAGTGTGAGAAAATTAACTGCTTAGTGAGGGAGTGTCTGTGTTTTTGTCTGTCGACTAACCCAGCTATTAGTGTGTGGATTTACACCCACAGTGAGCTGACAGGTAAGATTACAAACTATTACAGCAGTTTACTTTAGAATATAGAGTTTAAGACACGTAAACGACACTGTCCTTGCTCCCTGAACATGCACACCTACTTTCTGTGAGGCAACAATCAAAATCTTGATCTATGTCCATGCTCATTTTGATAGGTTGGAACTTGGAATGGCTTAGGGTTGACGACAGAGTACAACAGCTTGCAATGGCCTGCTCTACAAGATTCATCCATGAAAATTCATTTCACTCCTATGCCACGAAAATGTGGAACGCCCTACCAGCAGCCGTTAAGAAATCTGAATCCTTAGGACTCCTTCAAAACAGCTCTCAATGAGCACGTTATGGGCGGCTGCAATTCAAAACTGGTCCCTGTAAAAAATGAAGTCCCCCCCCCCCCCCCCCCCCCCAATATTACTACAGTATACTGTACACATTCTCCTTTTTTCTCTCTCTTTAAATGTTTTGATGTCTTGAAAATAGAGGACCCTTATGTAAACAAGTCTTAGTACTTTTTCTGGTTTAGCCTATGGCAAAATGCAGCTACTGTCTGTTGAAAAGGTGCTGCATTCACCAGTTCAGGCTTCACCATAGCCTGCTTGATAAATGCTCCTGCTCCTTGTCTTCACATGTGCATCGTGCTAACTGCAGCTTGTAAAGCACTACAGCTACATTTAAAGGGTGCTGCTGAACAAATGAAGTTATAAAGTAAAACTATTATTATGAGATAATGTGCAGTGAGTTTCCAAATGGGAGTGTGTCTGTAAGAACAATTCCCTGTCTGGGCTGGCCCATTATGCATTATCCTTCGCTTAAAACATCAGCTCAGTGAAATGATGACAACGTTGTTTTGTCATTTAAATGTGAATGCAAAGTGTTCAACACAACCAATTATACTGACTGCATATAGTGACAAATGACAATCCCTCATTATTCCTGGGAGAATCATCCACTGAAGGCTGTCAGCGTTGGGCGAAATAAAAATGGTCTAGAATAATGGAACTTGAGCTTATGATCTGATAGTTTAAACTAATGTTAGCGAACATTAGGTAAGCTCAATAACACAATAATCGTATTCGTATCTGCCAGGCAGTCACCTACGTTGCTTTAAATATACTACTGTAAATTAAACGTCACAATAAAAGTAATGTTAACTGCATGTTTCACAGCAGCATGGTCCTCACCTAGCCCAGAGTCTAAATGTTTGGGCTAGTCCTCACCCAGTGAGTGCACATCATGGCACTTCTTTTTCCTTCTTTTATGTGTATTTTAAGGCATACCGGTCTGACCACCTCTTGTTGTTTTATCTGTTAACTCAAACATAACAAGCTTCAATGGTCGGAATGGCGATGCGTCGGAATGCCGCTCTGTTCCCCCTTTAGGTTGGCTAAGGTTGCTAACAGTTAGCTATAAATAAAAGCACGTATCCATGTGCTCCAGTATAAACAACAGTTTGTCATCACCATCATATATAGCGTACATTGAACAGCTAAACGATATGCTCAATGCTCAATGTGTATTACCGTATTTACAGTTTTAACCATTGAGTATTGTTTTAACTCACCTCACTGCACACCTTGTCAGAAAGATGCAGTAGCACGTGTGTCAGGGACAAACAAAACGCACAATTATTGTAGAATAGAATCAGACCTCCGTCTGAGGCCCAACAAACTGTCCTGCTGAAAACAACCAGTTCCGGTTAATATGTAATTAAACTAGAAGACATCCAAGTAATTCAAGTAAAAACACACATTAGTAAATCTATTTTATTTTACAATATTTCAGACCGACTTCCTCTCCGACACGCCCACACACACACACACACACACACACACACAAAAAAAAACAACACACTATTTACACGTGTTTCAATTTCAAAATGTGCAAACACACGCACGGCGCGCGCACGCACACACACACACACACACACACACACACACACACACACACACATGCACACACATACACGTACCAAGCGAGAAAGAGAGGGAGGTGGGGGTTCATGAACATAAAAACAAATATTTTCTTTGTTAGGAAAATACATCAAAGGGACCTCGGTCCTAAATGGCGTTCATGCAAAGAACGTAATGCATTGTAATGTATCCTGCAGACAGTGCATACTGTAGACAGTTGTTACTTGGATAATGCTCTGCCTCTGCTGCTTCCCTCTCCAACTGATTAAACACAGATAAACTATACTTGATTTTTATAATTTTTTCCGTTTCAGACTTAGGCCTACACCAGTAAAGTAAACAACAAAAGTAGCCCTGGGAAGTGGGAACCAGTGAGCCATTCATATTATTTCATACTATAGCCTATAAGTAAGACGTATGTATTTCATTTTAAATTATATTAGGAATACAAAAATATTAGCCATATAGCCATATAACATTTGTTTTCATTTTGGAATCCATTCATTTCTTATTTTTTTGTTGTTGTTTGACTTGACGTTCCAATGGCAGGAAGAGAGTGAATGACAGACATCGGTTTGTCATTCAGGCGTCCCACAAATTGAGACCCTGTTCCACATTGTGACTGGCAGACAATGGCATCAGTGTAGTTAGTGCCCTAATAGTTGGCCTTCTGTTGTAATTAAAGCTCTCAATGTCTCTTTACCTGCAAGTAATAAGTTGCTAACCCCGTACTCCAGTATCGCTTGTGACAAGTGGGATGGGGGGACCATCCCAATTGTCCCACACAAGCGATACTTCTGTCCCTCAAATGAACAGTTTGGATCTGGTCACCCTACAGTGAACATAACACCGATATAATAGTTCCTACAGTATTTATTTTTCTGTAAAAAGAAGCCAAAGTGTTACAACAAGAATCACAGTTAAAAAGAAAATGAGATCCTTTCAAAAAAATAAAGGCGATGTGTGTTTTTATTATAATTCAAAATTTCAAAATGATCAACAGAGCACTCACAAACTAGCTGAAACAGAACAGGGGCTGCGTTTGCGTACAGATTAGTTTAAACTAGTGTTCTTTGAATGAACTCTCTCATTTATATGGACATTTTGTACTGTTGTTATATATTTAATATGTACCCAATCCATACATATATTTTGCTGTGAAACACAGTGAATGAAATTACGCTTGAGCCATTTTATCTTGTCACATCTCATCTCTGTTGCTGTTTCAGCACTAATAACAGTCTCTGTTCAGGAACATGACATCATCATCACCAGTGTGTGTTTTTAGGAGCTTGATTCTGGGATACTGTGTTGGATTAGCTGTGCCATACAAGGAACTAGTGTGCTTTAAAAGGTCAATTATGTCACAAACAAAACAGGAATTATATTTCATATCAGAAAAAAAGATAATACCCCACGAATGTTCCTAAATTATATACTCTCCAGTATCCACCTACTGTATTTACGAACAACGCTTTTGGAAGGACATGGCAATGAAAAATGCTCAGACAGTTACTGCTGTTTGTCTCTGTGCGTCAGAACTAATCCCATTGCAGAACATTAAGGTTAAATCTATAATTACTCTATTAGTTTGCTATGGTGGATTGCTGCCCAGAGGGAAGAAACAAACAGAAGCTTACTGATATGCAGACACAGATGAATTGTAACTGATCAGACCTATTTGGCAAAACAAGCTCAACATAAAAGACAAGTATATACAGTAGTACATGATAGGACAATATTGAATCATTTTAGGTCCCCCAGGACACACTGGTTGAGAAACACTGCTGTATACAATACACCGTATCGTTGCTGTCGGACAGAAACCCCATATCTCCAAAACCTTTTGTAAATTAATGCCCTATTACTTACTTGTTCACTCTAAAAGAGTCACACAAAAGCATCAAGTAGCAGATCTGCATGGCTTGAGCTTGTAGATCTGCTACTTTTGATGCTTTGAATTTGAATTCTGAAAAGTAACGGTTTTGGAAATATGAGGTTTCCACACGACAGAGACGATATACAACACAAACCATTATTTATCCACCACATGTGAGTCATATGATAGTTCATGTTATGTTACCTTAGGCACCGTCTAATCTCTGACAGCTTCAATAAATACACTCACGGCAATACCAACAATGACATGAATACTAAAATAACAACAATACCTTTAATATGAACACATATGAAATAATTACTAATTATAATTATTAATTATAATGAATAATTACCGACAACAACCAGTCAGTGATACACACATACAGTACAGACAGTGAGACACAGGACATACACAGTTTTCTTTTTACAGTGTACATTCTCAAAACTGTCTGTAACACACTTTGAACTACCATATATTCATTGTATGAAAGGTGATGTATACAAATAAAATATTATTTTGTATACACTTTGGTATTCTCCCCCTGTGATGTGAGAAACTAAAGGAGCAGGAGAATAAATACAGAACACACGGATGACAGGGCAGGATAAGCAGGACCGAGGTGTAAGAGATAGGACGAAAACAGGTATAATAAACTATACTTAATAAAATCTATCTCAAGTCACTTGAATACTGGAGGGTCCCCTCATTTCATGACATTTAATATTGCAACATACATCTCCCACAAATAGACATTCTGCCACTCACACATTTGTCTTGAGTTAATTGTTTCATTCCTTTTTTTCACACTGGCTTCCACGTGGATATAATCATGATTGTTAAGCTGTACAGCTGTACGTAACGCAGCTAGACTATGTGAAATTATGAACATGAATAATTTGCCACTGAAGGACTAGTGCCTTAAACACACAGTGCAGCTTCACTATATACAGTGGAAATGTCTCCTGCGGAATCAAGAAACAGATTTCATGATTGTGCGGTGCTTTGGCAAAACTATGTTCAACTTTCATGCAAGAAAAGCAAATTGAATTGAATAGAATCAGTTCCACGTACTGACTGAGGGCTGGGATAGAATAGAACACAGGGAACACTCATGGGAGTGTGTGTATGCGTGCGTGCGTGCGTGCGTTTGTCTTTTATTTAAACTGACATCTACTGGCTGAAAGACAGCCAATGCAGCCAAAATCTTTCTCTGTTCCTTCATGGGGTTCCTGTGTGTGTGTGTGTGTGTGTGTGTGTGTGTGTGTGTGTGTGTGCGCGCGTGTGCGCGTGTGCGTGTGTGTGTGTGTGCATGTCTGTAAAAGGAAGTTGAATGCAGTCTATGAAGCCTGACCGAAAACAGAGCCCATAAAGACCAGTGGAATTATAATAATAATAACATAAATTAAAATAACAGTCTGAATAATATTGTTATCTACATGTGAACTGGATTCACAAAGTGTCCAGACAAACTGCTTATGACGGTCTGCTGCACTTTTTATTGTTAGAATTTAGAATATAAAGACTATACCACACAGGAGACTCCTGTGCTTATGCAGCCTTTTGTGGTGTTTGTTTGATTGATCGATTGATTGAAGTATTTATTAACAGTTTGCAGAATAGGTACAATTCAAGCACAACTCAATACAAAAACTGTTAACTGTGGACGACACCATAAGTGATGGTGTAAATCTCTATCTTAGAAAGACAAACAGTCGAGAGTGAGTGTTGCGTGATAAAATTCACCTAGAGTCATTGATTGTAGACAAACACTATTGCAGAGCATTGGAGAGGAGAGGAGAGGAGAGGAGAGGAGAGGAGAGGAGAGGAGAGGAGAGGAGAGGAGAGGAGAGGAGAGGAGAGGAGAGGAGAGGAGAGGAGAGGAGAGGAGAGGAGAGGAGAGGAGAAGAGAGGAGAAGAACCCCCGGTTGTTTGTCATTCTAGGACAGAGTTTGCATGCCACTGTAGCGGTTGTGAATACAACGTTTTATTTGGCTATGGTTAGTGGCTGGCTCAGGCTGATGGCTCTTAACTCTGGTCCCGGGGTCCCCGACTATCGCTGGTATAAAGTCTGTCTGTCTAATCAAGGTTCCTCAGGCCCAGACAGAGTTGGGCAAGACAGCTTTTTCTGTCAATGGCCCAACTTCATGGAATGAACTCCAAAACTCCTTAAAACCGAGCTCCCTGCCATCCTTCGGTCAGTTCAAAGGAATGCTCCAGAATATCTTTCACCGTGATTGCTCCTGCTTCAATTGATTTATAATGTTGTTTGATGTATTGTTTTGTGACTGTATTTTATGTATTGTAACCTCGGCTACGTTGAAAATGAGTGCTTGCCCTCAACTGTATTCAGAGTAAAAATAATAGGTGAGAAAGAAAGAAAGAAAGAAAGAAAGAAAGAAAGAAAGAAAGAAAGAAAGAATGAATCAGGGGGACAGTTCAGCTTGGTCTAGTTATCTAAGTTAATCTAAGACTGATTTAGACACTGAGTGGGTAAATAAAATACATGAAAGAAGAATAAACATGCTTGCTTGCAGTCATAGCAGTTTGAATGTATTACTCAATACAAATGACAAAATACAGCTGCGACGACTATCTAAAGTGTTTATAGTGCATGGAATGTTCAAAATTGTCGCTTATATCGTCTTTATACCAATCATTTGACAAAAATAGCTATAGGGAAGTTGAACTAGATGGTGTGGTAAGCTTGTTGTTTGCTGATAACGTTAGCTAGTCGCGTACTACATCACAGTTATATTATAACTGTATCACTGCAGGATAAATTATCAAACTATTTACAGACATGACAAAAATATAGGTGTACATTTCTAGTATGGCTGACCAAGATATCTCTTAAGAACATGATACCGGTTGGTGGAGGATGGCTACCATTTCTGTCTTAATATTAGACTCGTCTAAGAAGTAGAGTAATTAAGACCTGCCTAATGCTTAGATTGCTCAGAAACTAAGATTATGCAACACGTGCCCAGTCTTGAATAGGCCTATACCTAAGTACAGTAGGTACAGTATGGGTCCCGGGACTGTATCTCAGTGCTGGTGGCGATGATGTCACAGCTGGGTAGGCGGGGCTGTGACCAGACTCCTCACGTAAACGCGCGGACTCCGCCCCTTGCCTGGGCCTGAGGGGGGCGGAGCTTGAGGAGGAGGAGGAGGGGCCGGGGGCTGAGCGGGGGTGCAAGACATGAGGGGTTGCTCTTCCTGTTGCTGCTCAGTGAGATCGCCATCCTTGTGGGAAATAGGTGGACATGGAGAGGTAGGATCAGACGAGTACAGATTTATGCTTCACGTCAGTAAAAGACATGCAATATAGAGGGTATGCGCATGCATAAAGTGAATGGCAAATCGAGTGGCAAAGTGAGTTTAATGTTGTTTAATGTCGTTTAATGCAATCAGACAGGACATTTCTGTGTGGACGTATGGGCTGTCAAGGCCACAAAGTAGTTTTTTGACACTCAGTAGTCAGTAGGCGTTCCCACATGACCTCCGGGTATGATGATGATGATGATGATGATGATGATGATGTCACACGCATACCCTCTATAGGAAATACTCTGTTACAAGTAAAAGTCCCGGAATTAAAATTTTACTTTAGTAAAAGTACTGGTTTCAAAATGTACTTAAAAGTACCAAAAGTAAAAGTTTAAAGTTTTAAAAATGTGTAATAATCTTTTCAAAATAGCAGATCTAAAAAGCTCACAATGCGTCTCATACTCATTGTGACGCATCGTGAGCTTGTAGATCAGCCATTTAAAGGTATATTCAGTGATTTCACTCAAAAAACCTTAGGTTTCGTTTTTGACTGGGACCTAAGCCTTTCATCCTTTCATAACCCCAGGGGTTAACTGGGGACAGGGAGGAACTCCTTATATGGTCAGCACACTCTATAGTAGAGAGGATTATCACAACAAAACAAAAAAAAAGTGATATTTGAATTAAGTGAAATCACTGAATATACCTTTAATCAGCCATTTAATTCACTCACAATATGTGAACAAGAAGTGATGGTGCTGCTTGTTTGTTGTCTGTTTGTCGTTTATAGTCCTACCTCCTCCTCCTCTTCCTCCTTTCTCCTAGAGAAGAGGAAGGCCGCGGCCCCCTGGGCTAATTGGGGGGGTCCTGGTGCGGGTCCCCCTCGGCTCCCGATAGACCCGATAGCCACACTGCCTGGAGTGATGGTGATGGTGCTGCCTGCGGTGTAGGACACAGGCCGCAGTCTGCCCAGGGCACTGAGGCGCGGGTGGAAGCGCTCTGCGGACGCGGCTAGGACAAGGCTGGGGCCGGGGCCGGGGGAGGAGATGCTCTCCAGGGACGAGATGCTTTGGTTCCAGGCCTGCTGGAGGTCCACGGGGATGATCTTGGTCTCCACGGAGACGCAGGGCGGCAGAGAGCCCATCCCCCCGAACTTCCACGGCAGGTTGGGGGAAGGGGGGGCGGGCGGGAGGGCGGAGGAAGGGCTTCCACAGCACTCTGGAGGCGTGGAGAAAGAAAGGAAGGAAGAAAGGAAGAAAGAAAGAAAGAAAGAAAGAAAGAAAGAAAGAACCTGGATCAAAGCTGGAGTGAACATGCTGCATTCACACGAGGCAGATGCCACAGGATATTTGTGGCGTTGCGTATCTGTTGCTCACACGGTCGTCGGCGTCATCAGGCGTGTGTGCGTAGTGACGTGTGTCATTGAACGCAGCAACACACTGCCCTGTGTGTGCTTGTGCGTGCATGCGTGCGTGTGTGTGTGTGTGTGTGTGTGTGTGTGTGTGTGTGTGTGTGTGTGTGTGTGTGTGTGTGTGTGTGTGTGTGTGTGTGTGTGTGTGTGTGTGTGTGCGCGTGTGTGTGTGTGTGTTCTCACCTGACTCAGGACGTTCTTTGGGGGTTTCTGCATTCCGGGCCACAAAGGTGATGCCAACATCTTCATCCTTCTCGGTTTCAGAGTTGTCTTCTCTCTCGTCCGCCTCTGGTTCCATGGAAACCAGAACTGGTTCTGTAAAACACACTGACTTGTCTCATTCTGCTGTCGTACAATCTACAGACACCATGTTTGTAGTTGTTCAGCTGTATTTGATTGTGGCAAAAACCTTTATGTATATCCCCATGTATACTAGGTACAGCAGTGGAGAAAGAAGAACACATGCATCGGAAAAGATAGTCATTACATTTTATAGCTGTTCATACCTAGTCTTTGAAAAGACGATAGGAGATCTCGCCTACCCACACGTATGGGTGGTTGCTAAACCCCTACGCCTACTGTAGTGCATTGAAACCAACCGTACGATGAATTCATTTTTATACGATGGTAGAACTGTCCTCAGTCTCTAGTCGAGCTAAGCCATTAGAGACTGCCCCTGTGAGTCTATAATAGTTTATACCTGGTCAGTGTCAACCTTTCATTTTAACCCATTCTGACCGGGCACCCATTTTGGTGTCAGCATCATGTTATGCTTTAGCTATTTAAAAATAGCAGATCTACAAGCTCATATCGCGCCACCGAGTGGCGCGATACGAGCTTGTAGGTCTGCTATTTTTGAAAAAAATCGAAGAACGACTGACATTTTTAGAATCTGATCTCAGGTCAGAATGGGTTCATCAGGACCAGTGTGTGTCCGGCGGAAACCTCGTATGAATCTGATCTCAGGTCAGAATGGGTCATTACAGAAGAAACAAACATGACGTTACCTTTGTCCTGCCAGCTGACGTTGCGTCGAGGTTTGTCATTCGTGTCCTGCTCCTTGGCATCTGACCCTCTCCTCTGTGCAGACGAGAAATAACATACCGGTAGTCAGAATAATGTAGGATGCAATGCCACCATCCACCGGATGTGATGTTCTCCGTGCTCCAACACTGGACACTTTAAAGGCTGCCTCGAAAAAACACCTTATCCAAACTCTGACACTAGGAATTTCTTGACAGAAAGTAGCTCACATGTCTACGGTGGATTTTTATGAAACAGACACTTTGCAGATAGAAAGATAAGAGGAGGAGATAGAGGATAATTCAAACCTTTCGCACAGCTACAATGTCGGTGAGTTTGAAGTTGTTTAACACAATCAGATAGGACCTTTCTGTTTGGATGTATGGGCTGTCAATGGCAAATTGCAGCTAGTTCGCCACCTAGCTCTGGTCCATAGCTCTAATGCGTCGCATTTAGAGCTATGTTACTCTCGACTTCTGCCGCTCGCATGAATGCAGACCAGCCTCTCGTCTTTAGCGTAAATAAAAAGAAAGTTTTGCTACTCACCAAAACAAAGGCGGGCTGTGTCATTAGAGAGCCTACTTTCCTTAGTGGAAACACTCTGAGCCCCCCCACCACACGTATAAACGGTACTTTTTGGGCCAGAAAGGGATTTTCTTTTCACCGGAGGAAGAATATTCTCTAGGCATTATCGGTAGAAGGCGCAGTGGAGTAACTAAAAGTATTTCTTTTCCGGTGGAACCAAAATCCCCTTTTGGCCAGAGCTATAGTTTGCCACCATATAGCTATAATATATAATATAATATAATATATCTAGAGAACGGATTGTACATTATTGTATTTGTACATCACTCCTGTAAGCTTCTATTATCCTTCATATACATTAGTTTAGGTCACACTGTGTCCCCTAGCCCAGGGGATCTCAACCTACTCTACGCCAGCCTACTGAGACGTGTGTAGTCCTACATGTTCTGACAGCAGCTTAACCCATTCTGAACGGGCACCCATTTTGGTGTCAGCATCATGTTATGCTTTAGCTATTGAAAAATAGCAGATCTACAAGCTCATATCGCGCCACCGAGTGGCGCGATACGAGCTTGTAGGTCTGCTATTTTTTGAAAAATCGAAGAACGACTGACATTTCTAGAATCTGATCTCAGGTCAGAATGGGTTAATCAGACCCAGTGTGTGTCCAGTGGAAACCATCGTATGAATCTGATCTCAGGTCAGAACGGGTTAAGTGAAGGAAAACCAGAACCCTCAATTAGCCTCTCCCGTTTCTTTCTGCGTGTTCTCTCCTTTCTTTGTGTTTCACAACAAAGCACGGTTCCACTGTAATCATGAAACATCCTGACAAATGGAAAATGAAAAACCGTCTGCCGTGGCAAGGTGGCAATTTAGTCTCAACCCCCACTCTCTCATGCATGGACGCACACGGGCGCGCGTGCACGAACGCACGCACGCACGCACAAACAGAAGGAATTGTATTTACAAGTTAGAGAAGTTATAGTGATCTCATGATGTGCCTCATACAGGACACGTTTGCCGTCCCTAAAACTTCGACACACAGACCCGTCTTTAGTGAGTAGCTCTTGCATGTGTGCAGTATGGGGTTAGACACATCTCACCCCATTATGCGTGCGTGCGTGCGTGCGTGCGTGCAGTGAGCAGACTCCAAACTCCAGTCCCACTGCAGACAACTACAATCAGTCCACAGTCAACTACAGACAGGCCAGAGAGTCAGTCAGACTACAGTCCTACTGAAATATTGAATAACAGAATGTCAAAATACTAAGTTAATACTGCATTAATGTGAAACTACATTATAGCTAGGCCAAGCCGCCACAGTCAAACTATTGAAGGTCAAAGCAGTCAAGCTTCAAACTACAGTCAAACTACACTTATTGAGTAATAATTATAATAGAAAAGCATAATAATGATATCGTCGTCATTATTATCACTGTGTATAATTACAGTGACATTAAAGAGAATCTTGCCTTCTTCTGGCTGCGGTCCTTCTTGTGGCGTTTGTGTCGGCCTGATTTGTACGTCTCCATGCGACTCTTCATGTTTCGCTGGAACACCTCTCTCTCCTGGCGCTCTTGGTCGCCCAGCGACATGAAGTGACGACTGTAATGAGCTTGATACTGAAACATACAGGTTTAGTTAGGCTGTAATGTGCCTGGTATTGAAACATACAGTTTAGTCAGGCTGTAATGTGCCTGGTACTGCACGAGAGTAGAAACATACAGGTTTAGAGATACGTGAACAATACGCACATCATGACAATATCCATTGATATTATCATATATACTGTATGTAGATCAGTGGTTTTCAACCATTTTCATATCAAGGCCCATTATTCATTGGCATTTGAGCCACGGACTGTAGCCTCTCAAGCCCAAAACTAAAGAACATTTTGTTATCGTTAGATAGGATCGCAGTACCATAGAGAGATCACAGGCAAATTTGATCAAAATAACAATTATTTGACATTCTCAGATGTTTTAAATGGGAGCGTAAAATGGAGCGTAAAATGGTTTCATTAAATTAACCCATTCTGACCGGGCACCCATTTTGGTGTCAGCATCATGTTATGCTTTAGCTATTTAAAAATAGCAGATCTACAAGCTCATATCGCGCCACCGAGTGGCGCGATACGAGCTTGTAGGTCTGCTATTTTTGAAAAATCGAAGAACGACTGACATTTTTTAGAATCTGATCTCAGGTCAGAATGGGTTAATCAGACCAGTGTGTGTCCGGCGGAAACCTCGTATGAATCTGATCTCAGGTCAGAATGGGTTAAAGATATATAAGGGTCCATTTGGTTACCAACTTTGCGTCATTCAGCTGCGGACCACCTGGAACCCCCTCAAGGGCCGCTGGTTGAAAACCAATGCTGTATATATGTTTTTTTCTATTCCATTTGAGTAAGGACAGATGGACCCCCACATGGCCTCTCTCCTCTTCTCTCTCCCTATAAACAGACACAACATACTGCGTGTCTGTGCGAGTCGTCCCCTGCAAGGTTTTGAATCATATAGGTTCATAGGTTTGGGATTTGTATTGCACCAGTTATTACACAGCCTGGGGCGCAGTCCGAAAGAAAGAGAGTGAAGATAAGAATCAGACACTACTACTTGTTCACTGGCATTACTAAAAACAAGACAGTGATGTCCATTTTATTGGGTTTATTGCTGCTTATCTGATGAGCCGCGAGCCAGGTGATATTGGAATGCGCCCGTGTCCAAAATGAGGTTTATGACCTAGATGGAGATCTCTTCACACAAAAGGACTTCTTCTTTTATCTCTCCCCTTCAGAACCATCGTTAAAACTAGGTTCCCTTAACTATTAGTAACCTGTAAGCCGACGGCACATTTGCTTCCTTTTAGAGCTTTGGTGAACAGATATGATCTTTTCAGCCCAATTCTTCAGATAACTGCAAGTCTGTAATTTAAACCCTTTTTTTAGACTTCTCAGCAATCCCTCCAGCTACTTTAATTGATACGCGTATGAAAACAGGACCCATACAAAAAGCTGCCATTACATGTTTTCACAACTAGAATCTTGCACGCCCGTGGCGCAGTTGCTTCTAACACCAGGCGGTCCGTGTTGTTGTTTGTTTTTGATTGATTGATTGAAATATTTATTAACAGAATTAACAGTACATTTCAAGCACAACTCAATACAAAAGACTGTTAACTGTGAGTGGACGACCCAATAAAGCATTACACTTGTTCACAAGAGGGTCCACCTTGTTCAATTCATCAAAACATTTAGAGACATACAAATAGACAACGTCTATATAGTCTCTCCGTGAATACCGTGAGTTCCAATGAGTGCGGACGTGTGCGTGTGCGTGCGTGTGTTTACGTACCCGTTTCCTGGGTTTATACAGGTTTGTGAGGACGTGATGTGTCTCAGTACCCTCCTCCACCTTGACTCCTCCCACCGTGTCCACCTGTAGGTCCAAACAAACGCCACTGCCGTTCTCACGCCTAGACAGATAGACAGATAGAAGGATGGATAAAAACATGGATTAAAGA
>NC_139699.1:60304459-60361959 GCF_964188405.1 Protomyctophum parallelum
CATACACACACACACACACACACACACACACACACACACACACACACACACACACACACACTTTCCCTATTGCTCCCCCGTCCCTCGCTCCCTCCTCCTTGTTATTTACCTCCTGCCCTCGACGTGTCATCTTTATTCAGAAGAGAAGAGAACATGTTCCGATTGTTTCTTCTCCGTGTGATGCGTCTGATCCTAATGTTTTGTACTGTAATATATATGTCAGACTGATCAACTCCTGTGTCAGAGAAGTACACTGTATGTGATGTGTTGTATAATAGCGCCCTCCCCTGGTTCCCCACGGTAATGACAACAAGAGAGAATAATGAGCTCTGCTCTGTTCATAGCCTCACACTCCCATGTTCTTGCATGTCCTTTATTTGCATTACAATAGAATAACGTTTATGTGTTTATAACATGTATTAACCCATTCTGACCGGGCACCCATTTTGGTGTCAGCATCATGTTATGCTTTAGCTATTTAAAAATAGCAGATCTACAAGCTCATATCGCGCCACCGAGTGGCGCGATACGAGCTTGTAGGTCTGCTATTTTTTGAAAAATCGAAGAGCGACTGACATCTTTAGAATCTGATCTCAGGTCAGAATGGGTTCATCAGACCAGCGTGTGTCCGGCGGAAACCTCGTATGAATCTGATCTCAGGTCAGAATGGGTTAATATCTTTCTCCTCATTTACCTGGTCGATGAGACTGATAGCGTCTCTGATGTTGATCTTCTGATAGACCTCCCAGAGGTCGCTCTTCCTGTACACCGAACGCCTCAGCAGCAATTTACTGAGGTAGTTCTTGTCAAACTGCTCCCATCTGCAGAGAGAGAGAGAGAGAGAGAGAGGGAGAGGGAGAGGGAGAGAGAGACATTTAGAAATGTATTTTAATTGTTCTTTTAAAAGACATTCAATTTCCACGTCGTCGACATACCTCGATCTCCCAAAACTGAACCCCCCACCCCCACCCAATAACAAACCCCTGGTCGTCACAGAAACAAATGCCCGTCTTTTATATGCTCCGTCCCATATCCCATTCTGACCTGAGATCAGATTCATACGAGGTTTCCACTGGACACATACACTGGTCTGATCAACCCATTCTGACCTGAGATCAGATTCTAAAAATGTCAGTCGTTCTTCGATTTTTCAAAAATAGCAGACCTACAAGCTCGTAAGCGCTATGAGCTAAGAAGCGGCTTGGACTCCTCATGCATAAAAGGAAGCATGAGGTCAGTCCGTTGCTCTCCCCAGGTTGGCAGAGGGAGCGTTAGCGGCCCACACATACATTAGAGAATTCACCACTGCAGGGTGAAATAATAGGTTGCAAAACCGTGGGATGGATTGGATAGATGAATAAATCAATACAAAACGAGGAACGGCATCTTCCCTGCGTGCTACTATGACGCATGTAGCTAGCAAAGAGGTGAAGTCCATTACCCCCTTGTATAGCAGTAGGTTAATTGGGCTCAGCTGGAATTCCAAAAATCACTGTAAGAGGGTTAGGAATCTATTGTCAGAAGCTTTCTGAAAGGATTCAAATAATTCATCCAGCTCGGGGGCTGGATCACACCATGATGTGGACAAGTTCTGCTTTTTGCATCTATTATGCACCCTGTATCACTTAGGTTGGTATAAAATGACACCAACCAGCAGTAGAAATACTAAGATATGGTCCCACAGACACATTAGTTCTGGGTTGAGGGCATGGAGGCCTGGGGCATCAACAAGAGTACTCTTTTTTTTACATGAGTAAAGCATCAATACTGCATTGTAGAAATACTCTGTTATACAAGTTAAAGTCCGGAATTCAAAATGAGCTCGAGTAAGTATAGGTACAAAAGCATTGCAAATGTAGAAAGTACTGACAAAATAGCAGATCTACAATCTGAGAAAACAATGAGAAACATGTTTTGGTATTTTTTTAAGATTATTTGATATAAGGTAATATTGGTTAGTGTGTGTTACTCAGCATGCGATTGATGTGTTGATACTTGATAGCCTTGTGTTAGTGTTGTCAGAATGTTGTCACAGTGTTAAAGGTGCAGTAAGTAGATTGTTAAAATAATCTATACTCTGATAATAACCATTGTTATTAGTACAAAAAAGCACTCTCTCAGGCTCTTCAGTTAATAGAAAATGCATTTTCAGGTCACAATATGATTTTTTACCCAATCAGGAGAAAGAACTCGCGCAAGATACACGATGAACAAATTGGAAGTGGTGACACACATAGAGAAAGGCGCAGCCTACATAATTGGAACTGGAACACCACAACAATGCAGCTGATAATAAGTGGGTACTCTTTCCTGTTTGGATGAAATTGGCAGTCTATACCTGAACCATTATTTTCTGCTTATTAAAGGTTTTATGACATTAATTATCTTTTTTTTTTTCTTTTTCTTTTTTCTTTTAGGTTTTATGACCTCAATTACACCCAAAAAACCTGAACTTTGAAAATTCAGTGGATTTTATGTGGTCTGAAGTTTTCTTTGGGGTTTGGAAGCCTTTTGGGCTACAATGAAAACAGGCAACACAGTGAAAACAGTGACATCTGCTGGCAAATCCCATTGACATATATGGGATTTGCAGGGTCTTACATCACTTACCGGCAAATCAGAGCACCTGTTTGAGACAGAAAACCCCAGATCACAGAAAATCTACTGAATGTTAAAAGTTCATGTTCTTTGGGTGCAATTGAGATTAGAAAACCTAAAAAAACAATTCCAAAACCTTTTTTTTAATGTCACAATCCCTTTAAATAACTGGGGAGACAGAGAGACATGTTATTGAACAAATTGAACAAACACTCTATATAGACAAAACTGATAAAACATAGGAGGAGGGTCTGTATAAGATACACATGCTCTTTGGTTGCCGTTAACTATGGAATCGTGCATTTCCCGTCAGTGTGTCGGCTGGTCACCCCAGATGGCTCTGGGTCACCCCAGGTGAGAGAGCACGTGACCTCAAGTGACATCATCAGGGAAGGAGATCCCTGATGTCAGAGCACGTGACATCAACAAACGCAGGGGCCCCTCAGTCCCTTCCTCTACACTCTATACACAAGTGACTGTATTAGCCCCTCACCCACTAACATCACATACTTTAAATACCCTGATGACACTGCCATTCTCGGACTGCTCCACGGCAATAACTCTATTACGGTCTATATCAGAATACCATTTCTCATTTCACACAGTGGTGACACTGACAACTATCTAGAGTTGAATGTGGACAAAACAAAATAACTGGTCATTGAAACAACCCACACTGGACTTAACCCACTCCTCATTAATGGTAAAACAGTAGAACAGGTTGACAGCTTCACATATCTTGGACTCACACTGGACAATAGACTTAGGTTTGATCAACACATTACATCTATCCGCAGTCACGCTTTCAGCAAAGACTCCATGTAATCTAAATTAAGATCATTATCTGTTGCTCCTCCTCATCTTCTGCTATTATTGTACAAAAGCATTATTCAACCTGTTCTGTTGTACTGTTCTGCATGTTTCTACACCATATTGTCCATGCCTAACAGGAACAAACTTTTCAGTATCACCCGTATTGCTTCCAAGATCATCTGACTTCCTACACCCACACTTTCTGATATGAACAATAAGGCCATCACATGGCTAGCACTTTCGATATCAAGTGACACTGATCATCCTCTGTATCGCTTCTTTAACCTCATGCCATCTGGACAAAGATACAGAACCTTGCCATGGAAAAAGGTCAGTTTTAGCTTTGTCCCATCAGCCATCGCGGCATTAAACAAACTGCCCCGCCGATAGGATGGTTCTGTACACATGGGGACCTCATGTTTCTTTTGTATTGTCTTGGTGCAATGTGCTCTGTGTTGTTTTGTTGATGTGGGTGTTGAACAGATTGTGTAGACAATATCCTTCGGACAATAAAGCTGGATATCCCTGATGTCATCAATATTGGCCAGCAACTCAAACCCTTAGATCTCCATATATGTAGCTGACCTGTTCTGTTCTGACATTCCATATGTTGATCCTTCCCCATCCATCCTTCCTCTTCGATGTCTCCCTTTTGACTGATACCTGTCCATTTAAACGACGTTTAAATGCCGCACCCGGCAGCAGGTGAAAACTAGAGTTCTCAACAGGCCCGGAAATTAAGATCTTATACACCCCCATGCCAAAGCGCCAGCGCTCGCCCAGCAGTCTGCTGTCACCCAGGCAGCGACTTTGACTTTTTGACTGTAACTCAGGTCCATTTGGTTCCATTTGTACACTCTCAGAGTAAACTTAACATTGATTTCACATAAAACATTGGGGTCCCAGAGATAGAAATGCCTTTAACCCATTCTGAACGGGCACCCATTTTGGTGTCGGCATCATGCTATGCTTTAGCTATTGAAAAATAGCAGATCTACAAGCTCATATCGCGCCACCGAGTGGCGCGATACGAGCTTGTAGGTCTGCTATTTTTGAAAAATCGAAGAGCGACTGACATTTTTTAGAATCTGATCTCAGGTCAGAATGGGTTCATCAGACCAGTGAGTGTCCGGCGGAAACCTCGTATGAATCTGATCTCAGGTCAGAATGGGTTAAATGGGGATCCGTAGCCTAATGCAGGTCAAACTGGGGGTCCTTGAAATTAAAATGGTTGCGAGTCACTGCTAGAGCCGTACAAATCTTCTCTTATGGGGGTCCCTGGCACATCATTTCAAAATGGGGGTCCGTGGGATAATGAGTGTCAATTTGGGGGACCTTAACATGAAGACGTTTGAGAACCACTGCCCTTGACAACTATAGAAGAGGCCATAGGGAGAGGATAGCATACTGTACAAAACCAGATGGACTTACTGTATGACAAACAGGCCACGGTGTACCCTGGTCTAATAATGACCATTGTGTACTCTGTATTTGACATTTTGATGAATGTGTACCTTATTTGAGTGTGTGTAGTTTTTTGATTATTTATACTTCTGAGATACTCTCTTCAACATTGTACCTCTTCTCTATTGATTTTCACTAAAAACGCCGGGACAACGCTCCACACGTCCCAAACTCTTCTCCCTTCTGGCTCCAAAACTGTGGAATGCACTTCCCATTGCAGTCAGAACTGCAGCATCACTCCCAATCTTCCGCCGTAGCCTGAAAACCCACCTTTTCAGACTCCATCATGGCCCATAGCACTTACCCTACCCCCTTAGATAGCATTTCTGTAGACTTAGATAGCATCTGATACAGACTTATAGCATGTTATGTAGACAGCACTATAATTGCATTGTATATAGTCATAGCACGCCATAGTACATATGTATAGCATAGTAGTAAATATGTATAGTTTATATGTATAGTGTATGTATAGTTTCACTATATAGATATTCCACTGTTACTTTCTTAGCTTACGCATGTTTCATGATAAATGCTTTTATGTGATGTATTCCCATGCTTTTGTTCTTGCTTAAATGTAAGTCGCTCTGGATTAAGAGCGTCTGCTAAATGCCTAAATTGTAAATTGTAAATTGATTTTACCAGTGCTGCAGCCTAGGCTTTTTCAGACGGTATACACTAATTATTCCCTGTGCGACATGCGCGTGTATCGGCTATATGCCCGTGTGATGGCCAATGGATGTAATGGGTTATAGCGGACGCCAGACAGTACGTCGACACGGCATACTACATATACGTATATAGCGTATAACGGTAGAGTTTTTTACATATGACTGTTGGCCTCTTTCTTTCTATACATCCATCCTTAACCAATTCTGACCTGAGATCAGATTCATACGAGGTTTTCCACTGGACACACACTGGTCTGATGAACCCATTCTGACCCGAGATCAGATTCTAAAAATGTCAGTCGTTCTTCGATTTTTTTCAAAAATAGCAGACCTACAAGCTCGTATCGCGCCACTCGGTGGCGCGATATGAGCTTGTAGATCTGCTATTTTTCAATAGCTAAAGCATAACATGATGCCGACACCAAAATGGGTGCCCGTTCAGAATGGGTTAACCTACTGTATGGATGATGACCTGGGCGTTCTTCTTTTCCTCAGCTGAGTGGTGTAGAATTGACAGATATCCGTTTACAAACATCGAGACTGCACACGCATGCAGGTGCCGGTTTCAATATAATCAAATTCAATTCCCAACAGATCGCCAAACCTGTCGTTTTTGGTGGAGCGCTGGTTCCTGTTGGCTGGTGAGGCCATCCCTATATAGCGAGACATATATTTCGTCGCGCAGCAATGTTGCGCGCCAAGAACAGCTGACATACAAGGTCTGCATGGCTGTACACACAACATAAATCAAGGACTGTATATTTCAATAGCGAGAGATCACAGTAAACATCCGCCAAGCGTCCTTGGGTTCATGAAAGGCGCTATATAAATTAAAGTGATTAAAGTGACACATTAAAGTGACACACGTTACCGCAGTGAAATAATATCATTATTATTTCACTGCGGTGACGTGTGTGACAAACAGTACGACTTTGACTTATTTTTTACTTTGATAACTTAACCCATTCTGACCGGGCACCCATTTTGGTGTCAGCATCATGTCATGCTTTAGCTATTTAAAAATAGCAGATCTACAAGCTCATATCGCGCCACCGAGTGGCGCGATACGAGCTTGTAGGTCTGCTATTTTTTGAAAAATCGAAGAACGACTGACATTTCTAGAATCTGATCTCGGGTCAGAATGGGTTAATCAGACCAGTGTGTGTCCGGCGGAAACCTCGTATGAATCTGATCTCAGGTCAGAATGAGTTAATGTTACTGTATTAGATGTGTCGTCGCTGACATAGTATTAGTGTGTGATTACTTGTCTCTCCAGTGGTGGTACCCCTGCAGTCCGGCGATGTCTTCAACAGCTGCCAGGATGTGGTCAAACGCCTGGGAGGACAGAGATCAGCATCGGCAAGGGGTCAAAGGTTACACACGGGGACTGTTAATCTTGTGACTCCGTTCATTAGGCTCTCAGAGACATGCCCCCACCATCCAAACCTTCAATATTACTTTCCCCAGCTATTTATTTTTATTTACTTAGTGTTTTTCCTTTAATAAAGTTGTTTTTGATTTATCATGTCCCCCTTGTAAAGCACTCAGAAAAGCTCTATATAAATTATTAATTTTTAGATATTACTACAAAAACAATGTTTTATTGCTTAAAGGACAACTTTAGTTTTTTTCAACCAAGGTTCATGTTTTAGGTTGTTATTAGAGAAACTAAAAGATGAGTGTTCTTTTTTTTTCATTTGCTGCTTTCTTTCATTTGATCATCACGGCTTGGTTTGATTGATCTATTAAGACACTTCTTGCAGTTACGATTATAGACAGAGGCAAACACTTACGCGGAGAGAGAGAAAGAGAGAGAGAGAGAGAGAGAGAGAGAGAGAGAGAGAGAGAGAGAGAGAGAGAGAGAGAGAGAGAGAGAGAGAGACACAGAGAAATAGACAGTGTCTGCGAGTGGCAAGGTCTCTCACATCACAGCCATACTGCACAGTGCACAGCAAGTCCCTCTGTTGACTTATCACTAACAGCACTGTGTTGGAAATCCCCCTGCATGCTCTCTAGTGACGACACAAAGAGTTCAGCCATGAACCCTGATATCTCACATCCCATGATGTCACTAATGCAATGTGCCAATATTAAGTGTGGCCTTTTCCCCCGCCAGCTGAAAACGCATGGCGCTCTTCTCTTAATGCTCATTCGGACGTCCTCCTAACGTCTCAACTTCCTGCGACCGGATAAGAAACGCCATGCGGAGACGAGCACGCACAGCGCAAAATAGACACTCAGTGCCTCGTCACCTTTCTGGCATTTCCAGCATAGTGTAAATATGCGGCGCTCCCCTGCAGTGACAACGATTTAATACATACACTGTGCTCAGAAACAATGGTTGCTTTGACATGTTATTATAGGCAAGTATTCTGTAGGTTGCAAGATCTACAAGCTATGCATCAGATGTAGATCAGCAATATTCGTCAAAGAGATTTGGTGTGGACGAACGCACGCACGCACGCGCACGCACACACGCACGCACACACACACACGCACGCACACACACACACACACACACACACACACACACACACACACACACACACACACACACGCACAAGCACATAGACACACAGAGAACAGAGAACACAGAGACTAACCCTCTCATGAATCTCCTCATTAATGGTTGGTTTCCTGTTGGTGGCCCGAGGAACCTTCAACCACTTAACCAGCGGCTTGATAGTAAGACCCTGGTAGAGAGACAATACAGTTACACTGGAGAGAGAGAGAGAGAGAAACCTAGGAAAATATGTAGACTGGAGAGAGGGACATTGAATGTCATTTAGACTGGAGAGAGAGAGAGAGAGAGAGAGAGAGAGAGAGAGAGAGAGAGAGAGAGAGAGAGAGAGTTAGCTGTCTTTCTTGAGAGAAATACAGCTTGTCTGGAGTGCACCAGTGACTAATCAATTTTGCTGAGTATAAGAAATCAATTAGACATCCTTTTTGTGTCAGTTTGATATACAAAAATATAAATTATTAAAAAAAAAAGACGCTTCTCGATTATCTGATTCGTCTTTAAAGTAATATAAAATAACAGCTGTGAAGATAATGGATGGTTCCAGCCCTGGACTAGTGATGAGTCTGTAATGATTCAGTTTGCTCTCTCTCTCTCTCTCTCTCTGTGCTTTGATTTCTGCCAGTCTTTCATCTGTCTGTCTGTCTGTCTGCCATCTGTCTCTTTACACAGACAGACGGCAGACGGACATTAACATTGTTACAGAAAGTAACATTGTTACTTTGCTACCATCAACCAATCATCATCAAGATTTACATGCAGTACATCACACACTGTGCGCAGTGTGTGTGTGCGTGCGTGCATGCATGCGTGTGCGCGCGCGCGTGTGTGTGTGTGTGTGTGTGTGTGTGTGTGTGTACGTGTGTGTGTGTGTGTGTGTGTGTGTGTGTGTGTGTGTGTACCCCTGCCCTTTTAGATTTATGCAGTATTTATGAACAGAAAGCAGGCTACGTCTCCAGGGTAGACGAAACCATGTCTCTCTGAGCAAGACTAGACTACAATATGTACCAGAATAGAATAGCTCGCACATAGAAAATCTCAGGTACACAGAAACACATTTAACGTTATAATATAAAACATTAAAAAGTCATAAGTACAACCAATGTTGGCGTTAACTCACTGCTTTATAAATATAGTATACATTACGTAATACTACTTTCATCATACTATCATATCATCATACTATAGTCATACTATATCATCATCATATCATATCATACCATCATATCATCATCATACTATAATTAACCAAATGTCTGTCTGAATGTCTGTCTGTCAGAAACACACGAATATATTATACAAGTTAACATGAACGGCAATTAAAGATATTTATGGGGGGGGGCAATATATCACAACGGGAAAGTAGTAGTAAAATTGCGTATTTGTTTTTAGAACAGTCTCAATATTATAGTTCTTGGTAGACAATAGAGAAAAGGGTAAAGAAATGAAAAAGACCTGAATCATATTAATCAAAGAAAGCGTTAGTTCTCAGGATAGTCTTGGCATCCATGCAGACAGTGTTTATAGTGTTACCTGGAACATGACCGTGAAGAAGATGACTACGATCGTCGTGGCAACAAAGTAATCCTTGGCTTTGACATATTTCGCGTCCAGCAAAACCACCAGAGCGAACGCCACTGCCCCCCGCAGGCCACCGTACGACATCACCACCTGGTCAATCTTGTCCAATGGGACGAGGCGGAAGCGGTTGAGGATCCATGTCTGTCCAATCACACCTTGGCAAAGGAGGACAGAGAGTCACAGCGTTAAAGCCTGCTGATAGTGTAGTCAGGCACGCTGACAGAGGCGCGATCACATGGCATGCAATCAATCAATCAATCAGACAGACACAGACAGACAGACAGACAGACAGACAGACAGACAGACAGACAGACAGTACCCATCAGTGTTGTTTTCGTCGACTAAAACTAAGACGAAAAATGTTCGTCGACTACCTTTTTTCACTGACTAAAACTAAATAAAAACGAATCTATGATGACTAAAACTAAGACGAAATATACTGACAATTTCGTCAACAAATAATAACTAGACTAAAATGTTAGGAAGGGACTAGTGGACAAGAGATCCAGTTTTATGCTGGGTTGCATGCTGAAAATAGCAGATATACAATCTCACAACGCGTCGCGACGCGTTGTGAGATTGTATATCTGCTATTGTATATCTGCTATCTGCAACCAAAGTGTAAAATATGTCATTACAACGACATCAAGGCCTGTCAAAACACATCTCAGTCGACTAAACCAACTGTAGATTTAGTCGACTAAAATCGTATGACATTTAGTCGACTAAAACTAGACTAAACACTAGAACATTCCAGGCGACTAAAATGTGACCAAAACTAAGTGAAAACTATTCAAGAGACTAAATGACTAAAACTAAAATAGAATAGATTTGCTGCCAAAAACAACACTAGGTACCCATAACTCTGAAGATGGAGATGAATATGAGCGTAGACGACACCAGCCCAGTGTCCCAGGCCCACTTGGACTTGTCCACGGCGGAGATCCCCAGGAAGATGAAGATGATGGTCTCAGCGATGCTGGCCAGAGTCTTCATCGTGTACTTCACCGTGGTCCGAGACTTCTGGGAGATGTTGGCCTCCACGTACTTATTGGCCCCGATGCCACAGAACGTCATTCTGATTGGTCGAGAAAAACAAAAGGGGGGAGTTTCCTATAGACTCTATTCTGGGTTTTTTTGCAGTGTGTGCGTGCGTGTGTGTAACCGTGTATGTCACTTACGACAGTATGGACGACAGGGAGCATAGCTCTGCGGTCAGATAGGCCAGATAGACGAGGAGAAAGACGAACAGCGGCTCGATGATCCGAACCTTCTTGGTGAAACGGGTGATGAAGCCCAGAATGACAGCAAACACCAGGCCTACTAATACTCCTCCTATACTCACTATGAAGAAGGAGGCTGGGGAGGAGAGGGGAGGAGAGGAGAGGAGAGGAGAGGAGAGGAGAGGAGAGGAGAGGAGAGGAGAGGAGAGGGGAGGGGAGGGGAGGGGAGGGGAGGGGAGGGGAGAGGAGAGGAGAGGAGAGGAGAGGAGAGGAGAGGAGAGGAGAGGAGAGGAGAGGAGAGGAGAGGAGAGGAGAGGAGAGGAGAGGAGAGGAGAGGAGAGGAGAGGAGAGGAGAGGAGAGCGGCAGGGAAAATAGAGGAGGGACTTTATTATCATCATCATACTATAATTCAGTCAATGTCTGAATGTCTGAATGTGTGTCAGAAACGCCGCCGTATATCCCCACTGCCTGCACCAATCACTCCCACTTTTCACACAGTATCCACGGGTCCAATTTGACCAACCCGTACCCAAATAGACCTGCAGAAAATATAACCAGAACTGGATGGACCCGGCTGTTATTAGAATTATGAGTTCCGAAAAAAAGGGGGGTAGCGGGGGTGATTGACATACTTGTATTATGTAGTGATGCCCTAGTGTTTCCTGTTCTGCCTAGTTGTGTTTGCCTGTCTTGTCTCACCTCCCTGTGATTATTAGTTTTCTCAACCTGTGTCCTGTTAGTCTCCCAGCCAATCACCTGTGTTGATTGTTAGTCTTGTTCACCTGTGCCCTGTTATCCCTGTGTGTATTTATAGTCCCCTGTCTTTTCAGTTCCTTGTGAGATCTTTGTTTAAACTGTCATAGTAAGTGTTCTGTTCCAGTCTCTGTTTAAAGAAACTATTTGCATTTGAGCTCTTCGGCCTCTCTGTCCTGCATTTGGGTCCTACCCCCTTGGCTCACCGTGACAGAAAGATCCCACCAGTCTGGACCCAGCGGACAGAGGTTTGATTTAGATTTTTTGCTTTTGTTTTTGGACTTTTGAGAGTCTATCATGGCAGATAATCAGACAAGGGAGGATTTTTATGAAGACCCAGTTTTTCTCAATTCCCTTGGGATTTATTGGAAGACTGACCCTGATTTTGCCAGACTGGTGGCAAAGACCAGGTGGGAGTATGGTGTTGGCCGCCCTACTCCGTCGGCTCCTTTTCAGCCCTCCTCCCAGCCATCATTCCAGCCTACTCACCAGCCTGCTTGCAGGCTTGAAGCCAGTGCAGTGATGCCAAAACTGGAGTAATATGTTCTCTCATCTTAGTTCTAGTTAAAACTCTGGCTGCTGCATTTTGGACAAGTTGGAGAGTTGACAGGGATGATTCATGTTATGAAATATGTTGGTGAAGAATAATTTAACACCCAACTTGTTTAGGTGTGTTGCGTCTACAAAAAGATGCCTTCTGTCCCAAAAAAAATTGAAATTGTCAATAAAATTTAATGATTTTTGCCCGGGCGATTCTTCTGTGCATGCCGTTGAGAGCCATTCATTGAATGCAAACAATCTGCTAAAACGCTCACTCCCTGTCATCGGAGGAAGTGGGCCACTTATCCAAATGTCAACATCAACAAGTGAGCTCAGGGTGGACAGTAGGGCTTTGAAATCCTTTTTTACGATTTCTGATTCTCGTTTTTCCGCATCACGTGTACCGATGTGCAGTATCAGCGTTTTTACCATGGGGTGTGCATCAACAATCTCTTCAATTCTGTCATCCATATCAGAGACAGTGTCATTGGGAAAGCATATTACTTTAGCTTTTCTCTTTTTGTTGCTTTTAACATATTTTACAGCCTGATCGCCGACAATCAGACATTCAATCATTTGCTCTCCGAGTCCTCCCACTTAGCCGTCCTTTCATGTTATCTCTGTTAGTAATCACTGTGGAGATTGTTGATATTATAGCGGGCGGTGAGATTCTCACCGCCCGCCCGCTACTCACAGTTTTTCGACCTTTCATGTCCTTTGGCCTTGCGCCGAGAGTACTCCAGACGAATGAGTTATTCTGCGTGTGATTTTCTTTCCCGTGATTTTCTTTCCCATGTTTTACTCCCAAATTCACTCTTAAGAGGTGTAATTCCGTTTCCAGCAAAGCAATCTTTTGAAGCAGCTTCTGAAAGTCCTCTGAGGAGATTGTTGGGGGCATGGCTGGCTATTTGCCAAGAATCCAGAGCTAGTTAGCTATATAGCTAGCTATGTGCCACGTACCCAGTCACAGAAGGTAAAAAAGGGTATTTTGAAGTAGGCAAAAACTTCTATCTAAAGAACAAAAACAGTCCCATCGGTTTACAGGTATCTAGGATCCACTTGTAGAGATAAAAAAATAAAATAAAGCATGGCTATCAGTTGAGGAATGCAAGCATAGGCGAGAGCGGCGAAGCGAAGCATCCTCACTGTACGAGGAGCAGGAGCAAGGTACTCACCCACTCCTTTGAAATAGTCAACGGTCTGAACATTTCCTGGCCCCACTTCCACAAAGGAGATGTACACTTTATACAATACCTAGACACACACACACACACACACACACACACACACACACACACACACACACACACACACACACACACACACACACACACACACACACACACACACACACACACACACAGTCACGAGGCGTGACCATATATGGAGACGTGATGGCGTGGGGGTGACGGACTAACGGATTGCGGTCACAATTAAAAATATAGATGCTTCATTGGTCGCTGCAGGTCGTTGGAGCGACCTGTCTGCAACGGGAGGAGGAAGTGCTGCTGGGAAAGAGGGAGTCGCGCCTCTGATTGGCCTACCAAACGTCCTCTTGCCTCTGATTGGCCTACCGAACGACCCCTTGCCTCTGATTGGCCTACCGAACGACCCCTTGCCTCTGATTGGCCTACCGAACGACCCCTTGCCTTTGATTGGCCTACCGAACGACCCCTTGCGTTCTTCCGTTTGTCACAGCCCCTGTAGTTGGCCTATACTATAGGGCCTGTGTGGTTTGTGCCTATAGTCTTGTGCCTCCCACAGGTCCTGCCGAGTTGCCAATCGGGTGCATTGGGAGCACCTGGCCAGTGTTCCCAGGGTGCACTACAAGAGGCTGGGGGCTGTATTTTGCGTGTACTTTGGCCACTCAGAATAGCCAAATGGCATTGATCACGCCTCCAGGTCTTTAGTTTACTCAAAGTTAGGTAATAAGACCTGGTACTTAAGACACGCAAAATACAGCCCTGGGTGTGGCCACACGCAGTCTCTCTCTCTCTCCCTGATGGCAGCACCACTTTAGTTTCGTCTTTGGTTTGTTCACCGTTCAACACCCCACACTACATTTACCACACATCCACTCCCCTACCTACACTACTGATTTCACTGATTAACACACGCCATATCATGTTGAAGCTTTGGGTTACTTTATATTGTAAATAAATATTGGTTTGTGCACTTTTAAACAGCCGTGTGTCTTCCTCCTTTTGTCATAACACGTTTTGCAAGGAATCTCTTGGAAACCAGAGCCGGAAGAGGCGTCTACCTTTACATGTCTATGGCAGAATGGACCCACATCGTCTTTCTAATGTTTCTTGTCGCTTTGGAAAGCCTGACCTTCCCAAAGAAGAAGAAAATTGCGAAGCAGTATATGGACTGGCCTATAACCTCTATGAATAAAAACAAAATAGCCTTTTACAGTGCGTGTCTCCGGATATTGTAAAATTGTAACCAAAGTAACCCACAATATGAAAAATGTGTAAATTAATGCCTTTTTTTTTCCTGTGTTTGTCTCTATTCTGGTACTTCTGTATATCTTTCTTTCTTTATTTGTGTGTGTGCGTGCGCGCGCGCGAACGCGAGTGTGTGTTAATTACCACGGTGACAGCATCATTAAGCAGTGACTCTCCGAAGACAATGATGAAGAGAGTCTCGTTGACGTGAACTTCCTCAAAGACAGCAATCACAGCCACCGGGTCGACAGCTGAGATCAATGCTCCAAACAACAAGAACTCCATCATTCCTGCATCCACCCTCGCATCTAACGCACACACAGACACACACACACACACACACACACACACAAAGCATGTGAATAAACGAGCAGCACCTACACTCAGCACTCATACACTGTGACCCCCTACGTAACGCCTAATATACAGTACAAACACAACTATAAGGCGCTGTACACACACACACACACTAGCATTTACCTTTGGGCTTCTCTCACCCACACACATTTTCAAAATAAAACAGATCTAGAAAGAAAACAAGGAAAAAGAATGTGGTTTGGTTGAAGTCGTGTTGGAAACAGCTCAATTGCCCATTGTTTCTTTTTTTATGACCAAACAACAATAATAGCAGATATATATATATCGTCTCAAGTCAATTTTTTTATTTGGCCAGCACTGTTAGGACTAATTACGAGATTGCAATTTAACTTCTCCACCCAGTGTGCAGTTAAAACAGACGTGATCCACGACCGATGCCTCCGGCGAATAATGCCAGATCGTTTGGCCAAATAAAATCTCCAATAATGAACTGTAACAAACAAACAGGGAGCCAGGCCACCACCAAGGAGGTTACACACCGACACCTGAGACATGTACTGAGAACGGAGCAGGGCCACATCACAAAGGTGGCCTTAAAGATGGAGTGCCATGATTTTTTTCCACCCTAAAACATGAACATCAGGTGTCATTTTTATGTGGGCACCCCGGACCAGTTCATTAAGTATGCCTGGTCGAAGCATGAGTTAAGTCCGTTGCTCTCCCTAGGTTGGCGGAGGGTGTGTAGAGCCCAGGATCACATCACAGGATGATTGACACAGGGGTGAAAAATGGGTTACAAAATCGTGGGACAAAAAATATGAATTCAAAAAAAAAGTATGCCTGGTTTGCCTGGTGGGTGGTGATGGGTGGTGATCCCCCTGAACTGAAGCCGCACCCACAGCTGTAGTTGTATGATAAAGGGGGAGGGGTTAGGGGGGGGGGGGCTGATAGTGTGATGTCATTATATTACTGTTTTTCTCATTGGCACGTTTGACTGTCAAGGGTTCAGCCTCCAGGAAGAAACCCTAAATACAAAGGGAATACATCATTGCACATAAAAAGGACTCCAGGGTGTCTAGGGATGGGTCCGATTAATCGATTAATCAATAATCGTTAATAGGTCCCGAAATCGATCTTTTTTTTATTAACCCATTCTGACCGGGCACCCATTTTGGTGTCAGCATCATGTCATGCTTTAGCTATTTAAAAATAGCAGATCTACAAGCTCATATCGAGCTTGTAGGTCTGCTATTTTTTGAAAAATCGAAGAACGATTGACATTTCTAGAATCTGATCTCAGGTCAGAATGGGTTCATCAGGACCAGTGTGTGTCCGGCGGAAACCTCGTGTGAATCTGATCTCAGGTCAGAATGGGTTAAAAGAAATCTGTTGGAAAGGCAATATTGTCATCCAAACAGGACAGGGCTATAGGCCTACCAAAGTGTGCCTGGGATGTGTCTGTGTAAGCTGCATGACTGTGTGAGTGACAGATACAGGTTTGGAGGATTTAGCCGTTGTTGGGAATTCACCTAATCAGGCCAGGGGTTGCTATGGTGATCAATTGGCTCAACACTGCTCCAGGGACCACTGGTGGTCCTTGAGGGGGTTCCAGGTGGTCCTCATCCAAAAGATGGAGTTAGTAACCAAATGGACCCTTATTATAAGTCTGAAGAGTTCAAATTATTGTTAATCATCTACATCAGGGGTTCCTACACTTTTTTGGTACCTCCTGGGGGGACGATTTTTTTATTTGTAGGGTTCATACAAATGAAAACACAACCAGGCAAGAGAATACCTGGGAGGCCCAAAAACCACCTGGCGCAGGACTGTGACACAGGAGCTGGAACAGATGAGAGGAGCCCCATGCTGCCAGGGATGGGATGCAAATGGAGAGCGCTCATTGAAGCCTTTACGTGCCCATAGGGGACGAAGAGGAGTAAGTTAAGTAACCCACTGTGCCATCTACTGCACCACTTCACCGGCGCAACAGAAGTGTCCGATGCACTCAGTATTATTGAATCCACGGATAAGACGGTTTTGGATTAACCCCCATCTCTGATCTCCCCATTCGCTGAAGAGCTACTGGCCCCCCAGTTTGACCTTTGAGACATTTGACCTATATGCACCTCCTCAGTAGTTTTAACCTTCATGGCCTTTGACTGACCTATGACCCCCAGGAGTTTGCAGCCGTACAGACAGAAGCCGGTGCAGAATGCGTTCCAGAGCGTTCCCACGACGGCGTACAGCAGGATGGCGCCCAGGTTGTCGAAGAAGAGCCGGGCGGGCATGAAGTAGCCGGCGTCCCCGACGATGGTGGGCAGCAGGAACAGGAAGAAGAGGCCGGGCTCCAGCTGATACAGCTGCTTCTCATTGGCTATGAGGACCAGGCCCCCCAGAACCAGGCCCAATAGGATCAGCATGCAGGACTCTGGCACCACGGTGGTCCACCGCTGGGAGAAATGAAACACTGGACGGAAAATATTAGGAAACACAACGGTGTTAGATTAGACGTTAATGCAAACTGTGCTATTGACTCTCAAATTAACTTTTTGAATGTGCTTTTTTGATTATTGCAAGTGGCTGAGGGTTCATATTATCTATGTATGTAAGTAAGCAGAGAAATTGACAAATAAAGTTATTCTGATTATTTTCTTTATTGACCACACATGGGGAAATTGTGCCTTTGGCTTTACTGTGACACAGTGGCAGAATAACAGACCAGATGCAATGAATACACCTTCAAACTGCATGCAAAGTGCATACACACACTGACACACACAAAAAATAGTTGTGTACAGGTTCTATACAAAAACATAAACTAGTGATGATTATGCATAGCAGTTGGCAGTCTCGCCAATGGAAATTAAGTTATAACAATAGCATCCAAACAGGATCAGAATGTTGTGTTCTTCAAAACATTCTTGGAGTTTGAATTCAGCCTAGAAACACTGTTTTACGGCAGGCTGCATCAGTTTAGTTAACATCTGTTTGTGTTGTTGCCTGGGTCGGTTCTAGCCTTGCCACACTAAATCATAAGCCTTGATCCAAACCCCATATAACTATGGGACAAACTGTCCTTCTCCCCAGTGGCGTGCACAGACATTTAGAGGGGCAGGTGCTCGAGTGAAAAAAGGGCACCTTGACTGTGCAGCGCATTTTGGGGCGGGAACCCATTTTGGTGCTTTAGCTATTTAAAAATAGCAGATCTACAAGCTCATAGCGCGCCACCGAGTGGCGCGCTACGAGCTTGTAGGTCTGCTATTTTTTATTTTTTTTTAAGAGCAAAATTGCCAAAAGGGCAGGGGGTGCTCTAGCACCCCCTAGTGTCTATCTGTGCACGCCACTGCTTCTCCCCCATAGAGATGCATGTTAAATGACGGGAACACAACAGAGAAAGTGCTTCTTTCAGCTGACAAATATCACCATGTGATCATTTTTTTAAACAAATAGCATTTGTTTTGCAGTCA
This sequence comes from Protomyctophum parallelum, assembly GCF_964188405.1. NCBI lineage: Eukaryota > Metazoa > Chordata > Actinopteri > Myctophiformes > Myctophidae > Protomyctophum > Protomyctophum parallelum. The sequence continues at coordinate 60,322,857 of NC_139699.1, forward strand.
CTTTGAAACAAATAGCAGCATTTCTTTCTCAAGAATATTTAAATAGCATACAGTGTTGAAAGGTAGAATCTCTGTTTACATGTGCAGTAAGTCTACTTGGTACAGTATTCTCACAAACCACTGGATCAGCACCATATTTGTTTTATACCATATGTTGCACACTGCCAGTGCCAGTACAGTACATTCCACTATTTCCTGCATTTTGCATCCCAAAAAGCAGTTTATAGTTAAGGGACGCAATAAAACAACGACCTCTGCATCCACGGGATGCACTACTGTACTGTTTTTTATTCTACAGTAGTTTGTTTTGCTAGCTTTAGTTATAATAATCATTTCTTCTTGTTTTCTACATGAATATAACCACATTATAACCATATGAAATGAAATGGGAGTTAAATGCTGCAATTTGTAAAAAAATATGACTCCTAACGTCGTTAAAGTGGGACTCATAAAATGTCCGTGGGAGGGACTCGTCTAAAAGACCATCCATGCATCCCGGGAGTCGGGACTCATTACATTGAAAACCTATTTACATCACTGCATGTTTTATACTTTTCTTTTTTTAAATATATAACTTAAATGTTACGTATAATGAAAGTCATAATTGGAGTAATATTGCACAGTATGTCATGGATATACATAAAGGACTCTTTAGGGCTATATAGGAAGTCCCAGATCCACATTGGAGTCACGGCACTCCCACGTAGACCCCAAGCTGCAAAGGCTTTGTTCGTCCTTTTAACCCATTCTGACCTGAGATCAGATTCATACGAGGTTTCCGCTGGACACACACTGGTCTGATTAACCCATTCTGACCTGAGATCAGATTCTAAAAAATGTCAGTCGTTCTTCGATTTTTCAAAAAATAGCAGACCTACAAGCTCGTATCGCGCCACTCGGTGGCGCGATATGAGCTTGTAGATCTGCTATTTTTAAATAGCTAAAGCATAACATGATGCCAACACCAAAATGGTTGCCCGGTCAGAATGGGTTTAAAAGAAAATCAAGCACCTCAGCCAAAATGTACTACTACGGTTACAGTTTGAAGTGCTGTCCATGTCTAATGTGTTATGTGTAAAAGCATGGTTGTGTCGTACAGTATTCATGTAAAATGATGCGATTTTTCTTGTCGGTTCCTCTTTTTTTGCTTGCGTGCAGTGGTTTGTTGCAGATTAACGTCATTGTCCTGATGTTAATTTTTTTTTCCTCCATCATTCGTCAATCAATCTCATCCTCACCACAGATACAGTATACTGCATCTGCCCCAAACAAACAGGTAACAACAAGGTGTTGAAAAGAAAACTGTTCTGTATGTGTGTGTGCCTGTGCCTGTGTGTGTGTGTGTGTGTGTGTGTGTGTGTGTGTGTGTGTGTGTGTGTGTGTGCGTGCGTGCGTGCGTGCGTGCGTGCGTGCGTGCGTGCGTGCGTGCGTGCGTGCGTGCGTGCGTGCGTGCGTGCGTGTGTGCGTGCGTGCGTGCGTGCGTGCGTGCGTGCGTGTGGGAAAACCTGCCCACAGGTGTTAAGTATATGACTCAGGGGATCAAGGCTTATGATTATGAAGAGATTTGTCACCTGCGGTTGTTAGAGCTCTGTTTGAACACGGACAAACAAAATAATAATAATGAATTGCATTTTTATAGCTCTTTTCCAAGTGCTCAAAGCGCTTTACAATGGTTCATTCATTCAAACATTGGTAGGTGAAGTGGTCAAACAGTCGACGCCAGCGTCCTCACTTCCCACATTCACACACCCCTCCAACAATGGTGGCGAGCTCACACCGACCGACTCATTGGAGGCAATGTGGGGTTCAGTGTCTTGCCCAAGGACACTTCGACATGTGGACAGGAGGAGCCGGGATTCGAACCGCCAACCCAGGGATCATTGGACGACCTGCTCTACCTCCTGAGCCACAGCCGCCCTAACAAAAAAACTCGATAGCCCTAATGCCCTTGCTGCCGTTGCATTAAGGCTAAGGGACCTCGCATGAAATGCAGACCAGCCTCTCCTCTGTAGCGAAAATAAAAAGAACGTTTTCGCTACTCACCAATACAAAGATGGCTTGTGCATTACAAAGCATACTTTCCATAGTAGTGGACGCACTCTTGAGCCCCCAAGAGTTTTCCTTCCGGTGAAAACAAATGCCTTTCTGGCCAAAAAGTACATTTTATACGTGTGGTGGGGGCTCAGAGTGTGTCCGCGCCACGGTATGGCACCAATGACTCCGGCGCTGTGAATGCATGGGGAATAAAAGGATAGAGACCGAACCGGAGCGACAGCACTGCCCACCAAATTGCAAACGAGTGCACAAAATGAGCTGCACAGCTGCACAGGGTTTCCTCACTTTCCTAGTCATAAATCCACGGCTCCGCCTGCAGTCTCACCTCTGACCAGTAGGGCTGAGCGCTTCAACGTTGGAGAGCCTCCCTGGGGGCTTGGAGAAAGGGCCCCGAAGAAGGCCCTGTGATTTGCCCCTGTGAACCGGAAGTAATAATCGGTCATCGCCAGAAGGGCTAATATAATAACCGTTAGGTCGCAGGGATTTGTTTGAGCTCCTAACATCGTCCCTCACCTCATATCTCCTCAATCTGAGCCTCAATTCTTTTTTTTTAATATATATTTTTTATCCCACGATTTTGTAACCCATTTTTCACCCCTGTGTCAATCACCTGGGCTCTACACACCCTCCACCAACCTAGTCCCCCATATATGGGGGACAAGGGGAGAGCAACGGACTTGAACTCATGCTTCCTTCATGCCTGAGTGTCCAAGTTGCTCCTTTACACCTGACAGGGGGGAGTTTCCCTGGTTGTATGTAGCGTGTGGAAGGAACACGTTATTCCAACCAGTTCCTTTCCCCTCCATCAGGCGTCCCGGCTGGCCAGGGGGAGGCAGTTTCTGCATAATGGAGCCGGCCAGGGACTCTACATCTGACCAAAAAACCTCAAACCCTTGGATCTCCATATATGGAACTGACCTGTTCTGACATTCCATATGTTGATCCTTCCCCATCCGTCCTTCCTCTTCGATGTCTCCCTTTTGAATGATACCTGTCCATTCAAACTCTAGACGGGGCCTGCCCCAAAGTTATTAGTGCAGCCGCGCCCCGGCAGCCGGCGAAAACTAGAGTTCTCAACAGGCCCTCGTCAAACCCTGTACACTCAAGACACTGCCCCCGCTGCCACCCTAAAGTCTCCATATATGGAGCTGACTTGTTCTGACATTCCATATGTCGATCTGACCTCATCAAACCCTGTACACTCAAGACACGCTCCATATATGGCCAGTACAGAATTCATCCCATATGTTGATCTGACCCCCCCCCCCCCCCCCCCCCCATGCAAAAGCGCCAGCGCTCGCCCAGCAGTCTGCCGTCACCCAGGCGGATGCGTGCACGCGTCTTAAAGTATATGTGGAACGATTTCTGGGATTTCAATGACGTCACACCACCGAAGCAAGCATTGCCTAGCAACTGTGAAGCAACCAGTGGGTAAATATAAGAGTATTAATTCTGGATTCATAGAAATCAATAAATGACGAATTGCCACAGGCAGGTTTTAGTGCTTAATCTTGAGAAATCTCGACATTGGCGCAGATTGTGTTAAACCATTCCATTCCATGCCAAGCAACACCCAAATGGAAATGCAATTGAAAAGGTTAGTAACAATTTTCAGAACTTTCATATGGTGTTTTATGCCCTATTTAAGTCTTATATTATTGTATTATTTTCTTAGCTTATCGAGGCCAGGTCAGTTTGATCAGAGAACATAGTGAGCTATCAGATCATTGTGTTCCAACCCCCGTTGGGGTTGGAATTAAAGAACCTTGCCTGCCTTGTCTTGTTCATGAAGTTTGAACCTAGCTGAGCTACATAATCCCCCACAGGCAGCAGGTTGGAGCTTAACACAATAATACAAACAATTACCTGGAATTTAAGGGATCATTCACTCTGACTGAATTCAATTCACCTGAAGGTTTGTCCCACATTTTCATTACTGTTGTTGTGATGCTGGGCATCGCCCAGAGGTGACAGTAGAAGACTTTCATTATTATTATTATGCTAGGGTAACTTTTTTTGATGCACGATCTCTCCATATTGGCCACGCCTATTTCCATCAGGATAGATTTTCCGCTGTTTAAAATGTTATCCGAAATACACTTTTTGCTCCTCCTCCTACAGATTTTGTCCAAATTGTGTAAGTGGTACGATAAATATATATATATATATGAATTTATTTCTGTATCCATATATATTTTTATATTGATGAGTTACTGGTAATATATATACGTGACATTGTAATTGGCTAGCAAAATTAGTGGGAGGGGTCTATATAAGCAATTGCGGCAACCACACTATTTTTTCCAATTTTCTTTTTTCTTCAAAATCACAGACAATATCCAGTCTAATATCATGATATGGATGTAATATTGTTACAAGCTTACAAGGATGCCTGATCATTTTTCTGATACCTAGTAAGTATCTGTTCCAGCACCCTGCCTAGTGCCTAGTAAGTATCTAATCCAGCACCATGCCTAGTACCTAGTAAGTATCTGTTCCAGCACCCTGCCTAGTGCCTAGTAAGTATCTGTTCCAGCACCCTGCCTAGTGCCTAGTAAGTATCTAATCCAGCACCCTGCCTAGTGCCTAGTAAGTATCTGTTCCAGCACCCTGCCTAGTGCCTAGTAAGTATCTGTTCCAGCACCCTGCCTAGTGCCTAGTAAGTATCTAATCCAGCACCCTGCCTAGTGCCTAGTAAGTATCTAATCCAGCACCCTGCCTAGTGCCTAGTAAGTATCTGTTCCAGCACCCTGCCTAGTGCCTAGTAAGTATCTGTTCCAGCACCCTGCCTAGTGCCTAGTAAGTATCTAATCCAGCACCCTGCCTAGTGCCTAGTAAGTATCTGTTCCAGCACCCTGCCTAGTAAGTATCTAATCCAGCACCCTGCCTAGTGCCTGGTATAAATCTAATCCTGCCTAGTAAATATTTTATTCACCTTTTCTCAGGATATTGCTGTTATGACACCTGCATTTTCCTCTGAGGATCAATAAAGGTTTATCTTACCGTATCCTGGGCGACTCCCAGGGGAGCGTGAACATTTTCAGAATCAGAACCAACATTAACTTTATTGTCGCATCATAGGTTTACATACAGTACAAGTGAATCAATTTATTGTGCACGCTCCATCATTTTCAGAAGTGGACAGACGACCCCAGTTCTTGAGTAAGTAGAAAGGTTAGTGTTGAATCTTCACAGGGTGACTGAGAAAGAAACCACATTCATTTGAACAACCTGCTGCAGTTACTGTGGCACTCTAACACGTGTGTGTGTGTGTGTGTGTGTGTGCGTGCCGTGCGTGCTGGAAAAGGGCAGTCATTTCCAAATACAGTGTGAGTCAACACACACACTGTGACACACACACACACACACACACACACACACACACACACACCCCGACAAAGACACACACACAACCACGTACCAGACACTGAAAACACTGAATATCACACACACCTCCTACATACTGTACCATGCACCCACCACCACCATGTTTTTGGTACACCACTAGAGATACACAGATCCCCTATTACTATTCATGGTGAACCGATCAACCAGGTATGTTCGTACAAATACCTAGGAGTAGTAATAGACCATCTTTTGTCATGGAAAGATCAGATTGATTCAGTGTGTAAGAAAACAAAGCAAAGAATCTACTTCCTTCACCGTCTAAGATCCTTCGGTGCTAGTAGACGGATTCTTCTTTTGTTTTTCACTTCTGTTATTATGAGTGTTCTTCAGTACTGTAGTACCACCTGGTATGGATGTTTGTCTGCAGCCCTAAAGTCACAACTGCTGCAACAACTGAACATTTGTTCAAAGATTGTTGGACAACAACTTCAGAAACTCTATACATCCACATATGATAACAGCATCCTAAGGTTAGCAAGGAATATCACCTCTAATACTAAGCATGTGTTGTATGGAGAATATAGGTTGCTACCTTCAGGAAGGAGATATGGTGTACCAGCATACAATAAGGTCAGACTAAAGAGGTCCTTTGTCTACCAGTCGACCTTGAGGCTTAATCAGGAGATGTAGTTGCCACAGGATAATCTAAGCGGTGGATATTGCTCATGTCTTTATGTATGTAAATTGTCTTGTTATTTGTGTTTTGTATATGTGTTTCTGCATACTTGGCTGCTGTGTCGCAAGACAAATTTCAGTGTGAACTGACAATAAAGTACTATATCATATCATATCATATCATATCATATCTAGGCCTATTCATATACTCCAGTTTTAGGTGATAAGGTGAGTAGGTGACCAGCAAAAACTACAACATGTCACGCCGCAGTGATAAGATAAAACTATAACATGTCACGCCGCAGTGATAAGATAAAACTACAACATGATGTCACGCCACAGTGATAAGATAAAACTACAACATGTCACGCCGCAGTGATAAGATAAAACTACAACATGATGTCACGCCGCAGTGATAAGATAAAACTACAACATGTCACGCCGCAGTGATAAGATAAAACTACAACATGATGTCACGCCGCAGTGATAAGATAAAACTACAACATGTCACGCCGCAGTGATAAGATGAAACTACAACATGATGTCACGCCGCAGTGATAAGATAAAACTACAACATGATGTCACGACGCAGTGATAAGATAAAACTACAACATGATGTCACGCCGCAGTGATAAGATAAAACTACAACATGATGTCACGCCGCAGTGATAAGATAAAACTACAACATGATGTCACGCCGCAGTGATAAGATAAAACTACAACATGATGTCACGCCGCAGTGATAAGATAAAACTACAACATGATGTCACGCCGCAGTGATAAGATAAAACTACAACATGATGTCACGCCGCAGTGATAAGATAAAACTACAACATGATGTCACGCCGAAGTGATAAGATAAAACTACAACATGATGTCACGCCGCAGTGATAAGATAAAACTACAACATGATGTCACGCCGAAGTGATAAGATAAAACTACAACATGATGTCACGCCGCAGTGATAAGATAAAACTACAACATGATGTCACGCCGCAGTGATAAGATAAAACTACAACATGATGTCACGCCGCAGTGATAAGATAAAACTACAACATGATGTCACGCCGCAGTGATAAGCGACTCACCGGTCACTCCAACACAAATCTGTTTTTGCGTGGCTCTACGTCCCTCCCTATGTATGCATGTCCCTCTGCACAGACAGCTGAAACACCTCAGCAATACCACTGGGTGGCAATGTTGCGCAGCGTCTCCCGTGCACACACACACACACACACACACACACACACACACACACACACACACACACACACGCACCAGGGAGGAGGGCTTGTACAATACAGTACAGTACTACAGCACGAGTACAGTACAGCACCACTCAGTTCAGTCTGATTTGACTAACCAAATTAGTGGTCAGTCACCTTATCACAAAACTGGAGTATAAATAGGCCTTCTCTCTCTCCCTCCCTCCCTCCCTCCCTCTCTCACACGTTTCCTGTGTATTCTACACCGTCTTCATTTCCTGTATATACAGTACAGTATTAGTAATCTTTTGGTACTTAGCAGCAGTGACTCAGCAAGACTCTAGCTGTCTGTTGAGGCTGACATCCACATGGAGTCACACCGGTTATGACCCAGCACACACGTATGGTTTAGCTAATATACTGTAGTGTTAGTATGAAGAATATGCATTCTGTCCTGTATTCACTACTACACTGTCTCCTCTCAGCTGTACAGTTAGTCTCAATACAACAGGGGGAGTCTGTCCTGTATTCACTACTACACTGTCTCCTCTCAGCTGTACAGTTAGTCTCAATACAACAGGGGGAGTCTGTCCTGTATTCACTATACTACACTGTCTCCTCTCAGCTGTACAGTTAGTCTCAATACAACAGGGGGAGTGGACTTCTAGTCGAGAAAGTATATCTACCCTCTCTTGTTTGGGAGGAGCACACGCAGATGTGCACGCACATGCTCACGCACACACACTTCCACACAGCCATTGTTACGTCAACAGGACTATGTGACAGTGATGATGTGTGTGAGTGGGAGTGTGAGAGCGAGAGAGCACTGTGTGTGGGCAGAGTGGGCTCTATGCTAAAGTATTCTAGATAAAGCAAGCTGTCCAATCTCATAAGCAACATTTTACTGCCCCCCCCCCCCCTCCTCTCTCTCTACAGAGTGAGAGTCAGGGAGACTTTCTGTCTCCCTCTGTCCTTATAACCAGTATAGATAATATTACAGTTCCTCATTCAGAAACATTACTATCAACCAACAGTGCAATTCAATACTCAACAATAAATAATCAATTAATCTGTGATCTTACAAACATCGAGTAGGCGTCAGACTATGACTTATCGTCCGTCTGTCTGTCTCTCTCTCTCTCTCTCTCTCTCTCTCTCTCTCTCTCTCAATTCACTCTTTGAAAGGCTTTATTGCCATGGCAAACATACATTTACACTGCCAAGTGGGCATGTGTAAATAAACACAAATAAAAATGTATAGATATTACATTTAGGCCTGCTAGAATAAAGAACAGATACAGTATCTAACTTTGCAGTCAGATACATTAGGTAAAATTATTTTAAATAACGTGTCTGCGGTGGCGTTTCATTTAATTACAGTATTGTTTGTAATGTAGGTTATTGCATGATATCTGACAGGATCGATCACAGTAAAGCCAATTGAGAGGTCAATTAAGGACAATGAAGTTCAACTTTAAACAAGCCTAAATTGAATAGAAGTGATAAACAGTTGGATTAGAGTGAAACTAGGTATGGAATGGAGAGATATTGTAGTCTAATAGTAGCCTAATGTATACATTAGGCTACTATTAGACTACAATATCTCTCCATTCTATATTGACCAATTAATGACCATCCTATCCAATATCCACTGCCAGCACGCTACACGAAGCATGCACACCTGTTGGCTGTTGCTTTACTTAGTTTGCATTGTACCGTTAGTGTGGCTGCCTGGGAGGGATGTCTATCAACAAGTTAATTTACGTTTTATTTCATCTTTAGTGACTCTTGGTCTTTTTCTAGTCCAAGAGTCTTGGTCAGCACCAATAGAAGAGTAGGCTAAAGTATAATCCTACTGTAGAACTAGAAGCCAATAAGCCATAAGTAGCCTGCCGCCCTATACAGTACTTACATATTTTGGCTAAAGAGGCCAGCAGCAGCCAGACAGCGATGATGTACGGGGTTTGGACATAGCTCCATTCCCACTGGACCATCCGGAATCCACCACCGTGGTGATGGGAGCCTTCATCCTCCTCCTCCTTCTCCACGGTGTGCTCAGCCTCATCCCCGCCGCCGACCGACGGCTCCTCCTCCGCCGTCCGGGTCAAGGCGACACCTGGCGAACCGACCTGCTGCCGGTCTCCCGGTCCCGGCAGCCGGGCTGGGGAGGAGGAGGAGACAGTCACACTACTACCGGCCTCCGTTCCTCCTCCAGACCGGAGGACAGACGCCGTCGGTGACGGCTCGTGGTAGTCGTAGCCTCCTCGGGCTGAGAAGCCGAGCTCCAGCCCCGGCGGCGCCGTCTCAGTCCCGTAAAGGTCAGCCGCCGGTGGGAGAACGAGCAGCACGAGCAGCAGCCCCGGTAGGAGCCCCGGTATAAGGACCGTCGCCGCCGCCGCGAGTCTGAGCATCTTTAAACCCGGTTGTAACCGTTCAGCACTCAGCGGTGTGTTCTAACCTGGTGGTCCATCTCTCTCTCTCCTCAACTTGGTTTGTATTATATAGTCATCACGGCTGAACGGTCCGGTTTAGTTTACTGTATCAACAAGAAGGAACACCGGCGGCTGGCTGCTCACTGCCTCACGCACGCACTTAGTCAGTCCAGTCGCCGCGGACGGTGTTACAGCGACATCGGTGGCCTGTGGAATTCTGCGTTTTATTTATACAGAGTGGTGTGGTGTGGTTGCAGTTTCCCCATGTTGGGTAAAGTCGTTCTTAGCTGTAGCTACAGTAACAGCAGCACAAAAGGTTAGTTTAAGATTTGTAGATTTTAATTTAGCGAGAGCTTAAATCTTGAGCTAACAAAAGGTGACAGGGGAGTAAAGGTCACCAGACGGCTCATTTGGCTGTCAAGCTTGTTTATAAATCAAAGTCAATGTAAAATGCTACGAGGAAGGAAAAAAACATCTGCTCAAGTGAAAAGTTCACCATTTCTCAACGTAAATTGAACGAACGAGCCATAATTATTGCCATTACGGTATTACCAATAACATAATAGATATTAAAACATCGACAAGCGCTGCTATACACACTTTCTGGGGTCACATAATTCGATTGGTCACAGTTTGTTTTGTAACAAGCCGGTGTCGTGCCTAAAAAGTCGGTGAGGAAAGGTACTACCTCTCCTCCGAGGTAGATGGGGGGCTCGGTCGGTACTCGGGCGTGTTGTAGGGCACGTGACCTAGGTCCCGTTAAGGATTTGTCCTTTAAAGAAACACTCTATGTATACTTTATTACCATAATAAATAGGCCTATGCAGAGTTAAACTTTACTCAAGACTTTACTCAAACCATTTAAATGACAGATCAGTTGGTCACATTAGAGCAGTGGTTATTTTGGAAACATTTCGAATTGATTTAAACAAAGAAATTGGAGATTTTTTTCCGTTTTGGAACAATATATGTTTATGTAGGCTAAATAATCTTTAAAAGAAATTGTGAAAAACTCTTATAGCCTATACAAATTAGTTTCAAGATGGGGGTCTGCACTGCAGCCAACTACGTTTGAGGTCTTTGACATTAAAATGCTTGAGAACCACTGCATTTATAGGGCCAGGCCACACCAATTATGCAACTAGTCGCAACACCTTGCAACAAAACAGTTTTAAGGCCAGTCCACACCAATGCAACTGCCATTGGTGATAATGGTAGAAATTGGTGTGTGAGAAGTAGATGTGTGGACTGGTAAATGGTAAATGGTGCATTTATATAGCGCCTTTATCCAAGGCGCTTTACATAGATTGTGCATTACATTCACCCATTCATACACCGATTGCGGCGGAAGCCATGCAAGGTACCAACCAGCACATCAGGAGCAATTTGGGGTTCAGTGTCTTTGCCCAAGGACACTTTGACATGTAGACAGGAGGAGCCGGGATTCGAACCGCCGACCCATGGATCATTGGACGACCTGCTCTACCTCCTGAGCCACAGTCTCCCTGGCCTTTAGAGTCCTTACTATTGGCAGCTATAAAATGACTCAGAGGTGCAGTTAGGAGTTTACTGCATCACCGTCTGTCCCAGAACTCATCAGTAATACTTCCTGCAGGCTTTAGAATGTCCTGCAAGATCAGGCCAATCCAATATAATGTTCAAAAAGCACAAAGCACGGGGTGGCTGGCGGCTCAGCGGTAGAGTGGCTGGATGGTAACCGCAAGATTGCCAGTTCGAACCCTGTGGGCTCCCCCGGAGTCAGTGTCGAAGGGCGCGTTCGAAAATTGAGCTATATAAACATTGATAAAATTGAATCACTACTGGACTTTTTGGACTGGAGATGACAGCTTTTTTTATGATGATGATTGGCTGAAGGGGTTAGTACAGCACACGAGTTCTTTAAAAGTTCTATACCTTGAATGAGTCAAAATCAATGTGGAAGGAGGTAAGAAGGTGGCGAACTTTAAAGAGGTCTCTGTGCATTTGAAGTGGAAGAATGCTTTATTTTCATGAAGATTGTCTGTCAACACCGTAGTCCCGTAAACCAGAGTCCAGACTCCATTCGCATGAATGGAAATGTGATTTCAAGGGGAGTGAGTGCTTACCAAGGCCCCGAAATTCTTTGACGTGGCCAATAAAAGGGCGAATCATAGCAATTGACTCATCGGGAGATCTAAAGGTCAGAGGTCTTTTGACTTTAGCGTGAGCTTCAGTTCCTGTGGGATCTCACAGCCCTTTAGACCATATTGCTGAATTTTGTGAAGAACAATAGCTCAGAACTGCCAAAACTGCTAAAATGGCTGAATTTTCACGGAGCCCTTTGCGCTTGACCCCAATAATAAGTGTGCTTGTGTGTTGTGTAACAGATCTACAAACAAATTATGATTTAGAAATCTTTATTCATAATTAAAATTATATAGTTGAAAACAGTCTTCCATTTAAACCACCATTAAATTATACACTAGAGACGGCACTATCTGTCTGTTCTACAGTGACGAGCAGAATCGTCCGATGTTATGAATCGTCGCATGTTATTTCATATAATTGAATTCATGAAAATGTATGGGGAAAGAGTATGACCAGTGTTATTTAAAATAAGCTAGTTACCGTTTGCCTTTGTGTGTCGTTTGTAGGGCAGACAGGTACGGCTGCCGTCTCCACACTAAGGACAGTAAACTTGACATATAGTGTGCAGGACAGGTGGCTACAATGTGCCTGAATATAAGGACTCCTAAAGCCTTCATAAAACAAACCAAACCAATAGTACATTCAATGTGAACACAGGCATATATAAAATAAAATAAACTATACATTTATTTTAAAAAAACTAATCCCTCACCTTAATGTAACTGCTAAGAGCTCTTGAGCAAGGCATTTAAACTGCACCTGGTCCAGTGGACAATAACGGTACAAAGTGGCGTAATTGCTAAACTGGGCGTTTCCCCAGGAGTGAACGAGTGTGAACCAGGATGTTGGTGTAAATGATTATACATGTCTGATTTCACCGATTGATTGATTGATTAAAAAAAACCAATCAGTCAATAATGTGCCAGGGTGTTGGTGCGTAAATGATTTACCATGTTCAGTTCATGCAACTTTCTCAGTCAACAAAGAGCAAGCCGAAGGAGCAACTCCGTGCCATAATTTCAATAATACTATGTTTCATTGGACGTCCCCACTCCCAGTGCAAATAGGCAAAAAAAAAACTGTACATTTCACAATATTAAACATTAATCATACTACTCACCAACTTGAACTGAAAACATTTGTTTCTTCATTTGTGTTTTAAAGGCACCACTGTGAACTTACACTATTTCCCTACTACAAAACAAATATAGACAACACCATATATCACCTTAGAGTGTGTGTGTGTGTGTGTGTGTGTGTGTGTCTGTGTGCGTTTGTGTGCGTTTGTGTCTACAATAGATGTGTGGTGTGGGTGCAGCCTATACAGCAGATTTGAATTAATAAAACACATGTCATACTGTTTGCCATGTAAAGCAACTAAATATAAAACTGTACTGTTTAAAATATCCAATATTAACTGGTTGATAATTCTCTACAAAATTAAATTCGAACCATGATATCATAAAGAGACCCGACCAATAATTAAGAAATTATGTAAAAGAACAGCAATGGCACAGAAGATGAAATTCTTCTCAATACTTAAAATGCTTTGTTGTTTGCCTTCGCAAAACAGTTTGACATGCTAATAATAATAACGTCCGCATGTCAAATTAGTCACATCTGGCAATGGTGTCCAGTATCCACACAGAGACTTATAGAGTGGAGCATGTAGGCAGGGGTTCAACACGTTGCTCAAAGGCACTTGCACAGGTCACGTAGCTGGCTGCATCAGGGGATTGAACCTGGGACGACCATTGCTTTATTTAATCCATTCTGACCGGGCACCCATTTTGGTGTCAGCATCATGTTATGCTTTAGCTATTTAAAAATAGCAGACCTACAAGCTCGTATCGCGCCACCGAGTGGCGCGATACGAGCTTGTAGGTCTGCTATTTTTGAAAAATCGAAGAGCGACTGACATTTTTAGAATCTGATCTCAGGTCAGAATGGGTTCATCAGACCAGTGTGTGTCCGGCGGAAACCTCGTATGAATCTGATCTCCGGTCAGAATGGGTTAAAGGATGCCGTCCTCGTGATGCTCTTGGGTCTTAGTGCTTTAGGCTTCTGTCACTGTGCACTGTTGTGTGTGTGTGTGCTTGTGTCCTGGTGTCACAGGTTGTCATTTGTCTTGTTGTTGCTAAGACCCAGAGCTTGCACCACATCCAGACTGAGACCGCTCTTCAATGTCCTTCTCACTGGAACGAACACACACACACACACACACACACACACACACACACACACACACACAGAGAGAGTTTTCAGTTTTCCGTAACAAATCCTCCACTCGTAATGACAATAAAGTGTGAAGACAGACAGTAGTAAAGCTGATGAAGAGACGGCAAATAAGGGTCTGACTCTGGTGGGATTTGATCCTAGGAAAGCTCATGTGAACCAGGACGTTTGGCATTCATGCTTCCGTTTGTCGTTTCTGACCATGGTATAGCAGCCAGGCCACTAAATGTGTGAAGTTGTCTGTGCATTTACTGTGCGAATTTCCAGGCGAATTTAAACACTGATGGAATGCATATTCCAAGGTCAGAGTTCATGTTTGTTGAAGTCTGACCATAGCATCTACAGCACAAACCATTAGATTACAAATTTAAGAGAACAATGAATTGTGATTAGCCATTTAATTGCGTTTTTGGCATTCAACATTGGAATATAATAGGCTTCATAATCACAAATTGCACAGGGCAGATATGATTTGATGACATATTTGATAATGTTATAATTATGTTATAAATAAAATACTTAATTCTGAAAATGTAGAAAGACAATAGCGGAAATAGCTGATCTGGGAAGCTGTAGACCTGCTATTTCGCTATAATAATAAAATAAAATAAAGAACATGGAAACAATTATATAATTGCAATTTTTGGGCGGCTGTGGCTCAGGAGGTAGAGCAGGTCGTCCAATGATCCTTGTGTCGGCGGTTTGAATCCCGGCACCTCCTGTCCACATGTCGAAGTGTCCTTGGGCAAGACACTGAACCCTACAGTACATTGCCTCCAATGAGTCGGTCGGTGTGAGCTCGCCACCATTTCTGGTCAGAATGTGGGAAGTGAGGACGCTGGCGTTGACTGTTCGCCGCTTCACCTCCCAATGTATGAATGAATGAACCATTGTAAAGTGCTTTGAGCACTTGGAAAAGCGCTATAAAAATGCCACTCATTATTATTTATTATTATTAGGCGATTATGCAATAACTGTGACAGGGGGATTTGTTTTTAGCTTTATCGTAATTTATGATCCGATTGACCAACTTGTGTATCAGGGAACACAACAAACCTCTGTGTAGAGGACAGGTTTAGTTCTAAACTGAACCACTTAAGCCCTATAAACTTATAGCAAAAACTAGATAAAGTGCCCCTCGGGGCACAGGTCTCCACCAGGCCAGGTCATGTTGTGGCCTCCTGGAGGCACTATAATAGGCCAATGTGAAAAGGGTGCCATTTGTTCTTATACCATTGATGGCAATTGGCTGATTTGAGGCATTTTGTTCCAAAAATGTGTTTTGCAAAAAATCCACCTGTTGATGGCGCTATAACAGGCCAATGTGAAAAGGGTGGGATATATTCCTCAGCCTATGAGGAAAGTCTGTGAAAGATTTCACGTTAAATTGCACGCTGCGTTCATGATTTGAAGCTTTTCGTTTCAAAAGGGCCAATCCTGCAAACTTTGAAAGCCAATTAGGATGGAATATGAAATATCGGACAGATCCATCTTGAACACATGACTATAGAGATAGTGTGTAACAATTAGCGGGATTTGTGGACGGAATCTGGAGGAGCAATATCCAAAAATGTTTTTTTTAAAAAGTCGGCCTCCTGGTGGCGCTATAACAGGCCGTTTTGGACATTTTGGGGCAAAGGTTCGTCGTTGGCATCCAGGGAGTGTGTGTGCAAAGTTTGGCATGGATCGGGCCAACGGTGCCGGAGATTAGCTGATAACAGACGGAAGGACGGACGGACGGACGGAAGGACACACGGACGTGCAAAACATACTCTCCCCCCATGCTTTCGGCCTGGTGGAGACAATAAACAATCTACAAGCTGCCATCTCCCGGGTTCGAAAACCCACTTCTGCTACTATTTTTCCAACAACCTACTACGTTGACCACGACGGAGGGGGCGCCGTCTCAAGCGAACATGAGCCATGAGAGAGACCTCCGAGCACGCTAAAAGCGGGGGTTGCCGTGTCAAAAGTTCGAGTTACAGCCCGATATGGACAGGATAGTAAATCCTCGTCCCCCAGAGTCCCGCAAGTAGGGAAAGTCGCAAGGAGGTGGTCACCATTTTACTGGTAGTGTGACACCGGCGTCGTTTCCATGCTTGTGAATGATTGTGACACATGACTAGAGGAGAAACAGTTCTGTGTGCGACTCGCAGAAGGGGACGTTCGGTAGGCCAATCAGAGGCAGCTTGGCAATAGTTCGTTGCTGTATGTACAGTATACATGCTGCTAGGGTACATTAAAACCCATTTTGGGCGGGAACCCCTTTTAGTGTTTTAAGCATTATGTTATACTTTAGCTATTGAAAAAATATCAGATCTACAAGCTCATAGCGTGGCACCGAGTGCCGCGCTACGAGCTTGTAGGTCTGATATTTTTGAAAAATCGTGAAAATGTAGTGCAAATCTTTGAATGTATATTCTTTCAGAGCCAACGTTTCTAACTCAAATCTTTGCTGAGGGGTTCCTGGAACAACATATTTTCAGATGGGGGGTCGGTGGCCAAATACATATCATTTTTGGGGTCCTTGACATGAAATATTGAGCACCACTGATACAGATACACTGTATTTCAGAAAACTGTCAGAATAATATAAGACATCTTTTTAATTTCAACGTCAGGCCTAAATGGGTTAAGGGCACATGAAGGTCTGGAGGTGGCGGTGTAATGCACTGCACCCTGTGAGGTTCAACAAGCTGCAAGAGACAGACTCGCTGACTTACTACTGCTATTAAATTGTCAATCTGGCTCCAGTTGTGGTTTCCACTCCTCCATGTGTAGAGCGAGATACTAACCCTGCTATGGCTATTGTAGGGCAAGATTGTGTGTGTGTGTGTGTGTGTGTGTGTGTGTGTGTGTGTGTGTGTGCGTGCGTGCGTGCGTATAATCTGCTGTGAAGGGCTTTAATAAGTCCAAACAGAGACAGACAGACTGAAAGAGAGACAAGGATAAAGAGATAACAGGATGTTTTGGACACAGTTTCTTATTGTGGACACATAATCGCATCCCATCGTACTGACCTATCTATCAGCTTTGACTTTGACCCACAGCTGAGGATAATGTTAGGCCTTGTCCACACGTATCCGGGTAAACGGATAAACGTAGGTCTTTATATGCATTATTATATTATTATGCATTTATATGCTACGTTTATGTAGGTGTGGATGAAGCCTTAATTAATGTCTCTGCCCCTGAAATGTTGTGTTGACCATGGGGTCAGACTTTTAGAGCAGTAGTTGCCAAACTTTTGAGCTGGAGAATAGACCCAAAAGAGAAAACGTACGTCTCCACCCAGACCCAAAATAGTTAAAACAAGTACAAGCTCAGGGGCCCCAGGAGCTTGTAGATCTACAGTAGCTCAGTGGCCCCAGGAGCTTGTAGATCTACAGTAGCTCAGTGCGCCCCAGGAGCTTGTAGATCTACAGTAGCTCAGTGCGCCCCAGGAGCTTGTAGATCTACAGTAGCTCAGTGGCCCCAGGAGCTTGTAGATGCCATTTTCACTACTTCTTAAAAAAAAAAAAAAAAAGTGGAATTTGTCATTTTTATTTTGTATGAATAAATAAAAATGTTTTACACGTTTGTTTTGAAATAATGTAAGAAATTGTAGGAAACAAACGAAAGGGATATAATGTATACCAGTGACACTGGTTTAGAGAACTGGGATTGTAACAGGAAGGTTAGAGGAAGGTTAGAGAAGTGAAATTGCAACAGGAAGGTCAGCAGTTGCAATTTTCTCCCCAGCTTACAGTATGTTAAAATGTTTTTATTTGTAGTGCCTTCAGTTCCCCTTTTCTCCATTACTACTGCTGAAGTGCTTATGTGCATTAAGGCACCTTGTCAGTGTCTACTGTCAGTGTCTAAGAGCAGTGGTCGCAAAACTATGGCCAATCGTTTGCATCGTTTGTAGTTTGAGAACATCATTCACAATGCTACCGTATAGCCGTCTCTACAATGTAGATACATATCTGTAGCATTTTGGTGGGGAAACAAATCTTTCGTCATGACAAAAACCTCCGGGTTGAAACACTGCCTCATTAAACTATTTGCATGCATGAGTGC
Source organism: Protomyctophum parallelum (assembly GCF_964188405.1). Taxonomy (NCBI): domain Eukaryota; kingdom Metazoa; phylum Chordata; class Actinopteri; order Myctophiformes; family Myctophidae; genus Protomyctophum; species Protomyctophum parallelum. The sequence goes on from NC_139699.1 coordinate 60,340,993, forward strand.
ATTCCACTCCCTCAGACTGACTTCTGCTGCGGTCAGCACCTCGCCAATAATAATGTCTCATTGACTATTGAAAAAAAGAAAAAGAAAATGCCCATCCCGGCTTATAGTTCCATAATTGCTTTGCAGCTCAATAAATACATTGTTTATTATAGATATTACAGAGATGTAAGCTTCAGAACTGAATATACGATGTGTGTATCAGTGTCGTTTTTGGCAGCAAATTTTTATTTTAGTTTTAGTCATAGTCTCTTGAATAGTTTCCATTTAGTTTTGGTCACATTTTAGACACCTGGAATGTCTTAGTGTTAGTCTAGTTTTAGTCGACTAAACATCATAAGATTTTAGTCGACTACATTGACTGAAATGTATTTTGGCAGGCCTTGATGCCGTCGTAATGACAGATTTTATACATGCTGAAAATAGCCGATCTACAACCTCACAACGCGTCACAACTGCTATTGTCAGCATGCAACCAAGTGTAAAATGACTTATACTGGATCTGTTGTCCACTAGTCCCTTCCTAACATTTTAGTCTAGTTTTTATTTGTTGACGAAATTGTCAGTATATTTAGTCTTAGTTTTAGTCACCATAGCATAGTTTGAATTTAGTTTACATTTAGTTTTCTTCAGTGGAAAAGGTAGTCGACGAACATTTTTCGTCTTAGTTTTAGTCGACGAAAACAACACTGGTGTGTGTGTGTGTGTGTGTATATATATATAATATAAAAAGATTCTACCATCTTCCACAGCTTGGAAACTGGCTGGCATCCTGTTACTGCATGACCCAATTCTTTCCTGTACTGTATTCATTCATAATGAACAATATACTGAAATTACAACATAGGATAAAAAAAAAAAACAGCCAATCCAAAAAAAGCGTTTACTCACTTGACTTCCTGTTCAGGCGGGACCGTTTGCGTGCCTTGGGGCTGGCGGGCCGCTCCGAGGGATTCTGGGTAACGGATTTGACTAGCCGATCCATGATGTCATCCGTGGCGTCGTCTCGGTCCGAGCAGACGTTGTCTTCTTTGGTCATCTGAGATGGACTCACCCTGCCCAGACCTGAGGAGTCGTGTTATGATCAGAATGTATACAGTCAGTGGCGTGCACAGATAGACACTAGGGGGTGCTAGAGCACCCCCTGCCCTTTTGGCAATGTGCTAAAAAAAAAAGAAGAAATCTTACATTTTAGTGTGGACCATGCGGTGAACATTTATCTAATCTTGATAAAAAAACGCTTCTACTATACAAGTAAAACGCGCAAACGCGGGAAGCGAACGCAGCTCGTAAATGGCAATAACAACAATTATAATAAATTACATACTTTTTTAAGGTTTTCTTTTTAAAGTTCTCTTTTTTGTGTTTTTTTAAGATTTTATTTTGAAGTTAAGTTTTTTGAAGTTAAGTGTTTTTTAAGTTTTTTTTGAAGTTAAGTTTTTTTGTGTTTTTTTAAAGATTTTATTTTTAAGTTACGTTTTTTGAAGTTAAGTGTTTTTAAAGGTTTTTTTAAGTTAAGTTTTTTCATTAAGTTAAGTTTTTTTTAAAGTTAAGTTGTGTGTGTGTGTGTGTGTGTGAGAGTGCGTGCGTGTGTGTTTTGTGTGATACAGCTGCGCCCTCTGGTGGTGGGCGGGTGGTGTCACAGCGGGACAGACACACACACAGACAGACATGATCTGCAGGGTCTCATAGTTAGTGCTCAGTGCATTCGCAATTATTTAGGCCCCCACAATCTAAAGCTATATGTTTCTATGTCAGTGGTTCTTCGATTAAAGAAAAATAGCAGACCTACAAGCTTGTAGCGCGCCACTCGGTGGCGCGCTATGAGCTTGTAGATCTGCTATTTTTCAATAGCTAAAGCACCAAAATGGGTTCCGGCCCCAAAATGCGCTGCACAAGGTGCCCTTTTTTTTCACTTGAGCACCTGCCCCTCTAAATGTCTGTGCACGCCACTGTATACAGTAGAATATAGTCCCCGTCGGTAGGAAACCTCATAATTATGTCCAAAACTGTAGTTTTCAGTTTCCAGGATTCAAATTCCAAAAACAGCAAAAGTAGCACATCGAGCTTGCAGATCTGCTTACGTTTGATACTTGTGTGTGACAAAAAGTTAAAATATAGAGATGGGCTTTCTGCCCCGACAGCGACGATATGCATGTATGCACAGTATAAACGGACCAATGCTTAAGGTTATGTGTACTGTAAACTGTAAATGAACATGATAAACTAATCTTACTGCGTCCGGCGCGGCTGCGTCTGGTGGCCATATTGTTGCTGTTGCTGATTAGAACATTTTTCATGTTCTCATGCTCCTCCTCCTGCCCCTGCTCCGCCTCCGTTGCCATGACAACGGGGTTGTTCTCGGTCGGCACCGCCCCCGAGAACTTCTCTGTCTGAAAGGTAAAACAGGACGGATATGAAACGAGAGAGAGAGAGAGAGAGACAGAGACATAGACAGAGAGAGAGAGAACACAAAATAATCCTGTGATTGAATCCACCCACAACACAGCTCCATCGGGCACCTCTCTTCAGTGACTTATTGATTCATCGATTGATTGATTGATTGATTGATTGATTGATTGACTGATCATACTTTCTAACTGGAACGTTTTCCTTTTTTCTTTTGTTATTTTTCCAAAATTAGAAAATACACAAATTAAAAAAAGTTAAACGTTCATTAGCCCATTTTAGGCCGGGAACCCCTTTTGGTGTTAGCATTACGTTATGCTTCAGCTATTTAAAACATAGCAGATCTACAAGCTCATAGCGTGCCACCGAGTGGCGCGCTTACGAGCTTGTAGGTCTTCTATTTAAAAAAAATCACACCAGTGTGAACCGAGTGGTGCAACTCCCGTCTATTGGTTCTCTGTATCGTTCCAATTTGTATCGTCCAATTTCTTCTCTGTATAGTTCCAATTTCACGCATGCGCACACCACTCGTGCTCATGACAACAGGATCATTGCTGGTTGTAGGAGTGGTTGCACCACTCTGGTGCCCCCTACTGGTATAAATAAGTAACATACTCGTGCTCACTTATACATACAGGTACACACACAGGTACACGGACATTGCTGGATGTAGGAGTGGTTGCACCACTCAAAAATAATGGAAGAACCACTGACATAGAAACATGGCTTTTTCAGAAAACTGTCAGGATTTAGAAGACATTTTTTAGAATCTGATCTCAGGTCAGAATGGGTTAAAATAAACATACGTCTCAGTTCTAGCGTCATTCTATTGTGTTCTACCCATAGACTGTAAAAAATATGGACAAAGCGTTCCCCGGGTCTAACATGAATGTAAAATGAAGCCTGTCAGTCCTTGTATTGTAAGTCGCCATCTTTCTAGATCCGTTTGGGCCCAGCTGGCCCATTGGCTGGCCCAGACAACGAGGCAGACAACATAGACTGTAACGGTAGCCACGCCCCTCAGAACATAGGCGACTTTATGGTCATTTCTTTAATAAATGGGACCATCATTTTCCAAAAAGAATATTATGACATTAGAAATGAGACTTTAAACTAGTGACTGGAAGCAGAAAGTATTCATGACCATGTTTATTAAGGTAATACAGTCTAGGTGAAGTTGGGCCCAAATACATGGACTTCTATGGGGCTATGGGTTTTTTTGGGCCCAATGACAGCGCCCATTATATGAACTTTCAGGAAATCCCGATTCTCCATAGTGGCTTCACAAAATATCTGTCTGACTGCCCCCCTGGTTCTACCTCATCCGTGATCATCTTGCCCCGGGTCTTGGTTCTGTTGCGGTGTTGTGCCCTCCGTTGCTTCTGGGTCACGACTCTCTCTCTGGACGTTCTGAACTCCAGGCTGAAGTCGCTGACCAGACGGCAGAACCACGTCACCTTGATCTCCCGAACCGAATAACTGGGCTGACCCAGGAACAGCAGGAATGAATGGAACCTGGACAGACGGACGCAGAGAGAGAGGGAGAGGAGAAAGGATGTGATAAACGCTTTGCGTGTTGTAGTTGTGTGTGCATATGGTCGGTGTGTAATGTATAGGTTATTGTACCTGTTGATAATGGTCTGTGTGTAATGTACAGGTTATTGTACCTGTTGATAATGGTCTGTGTAATGTACAGGTTATTGTACCTGTTGATAATGGTCAGTGTGTAATGTATAGGTTATTGTACCTGTTGATAATGGTCTGTGTGTAATGTACAGGTTATTGTACCTGTTGATAATGGTCTGTGTGTAATGTACAGGTTATTGTACCTGTTGATAATGGTCAGTGTGTAATGTATAGGTTATTGTACCTGTTGATAATGGTCAGTGTGTAATGTATAGGTTATTGTACCTGTTGATAATGGTCAGTGTGTAATGTATAGGTTATTGTACCTGTTGATAATGGTCTGTGTGTAATGTATAGGTTATTGTACCTGTTGATAATGGTCTGTGTGTAATGTATAGGTTATTGTACCTGTTGATAATGGTCTGTGTGTAATGTATAGGTTATTGTACCTGTTGATAATGGTCAGTGTGTAATGTACAGGTTATTGTACCTGTTGATAATGGTCTGTGTGTAATGTACAGGTTATTGTACCTGTTGATAATGGTCAGTGTGTAATGTATAGGTTATTGTACCTGTTGATAATGGTCTGTGTGTAATGTACAGGTCATTGTACCTGTTGATAATGGTCTGTGTGTAATGTATAGGTTATTGTACCTGTTGATAATGGTCAGTGTGTAATGTATAGGTTATTGTACCTGTTGATAATGGTCTGTGTGTAATGTACAGGTTACTGTACCTGTTGATAATGGTCAGTGTGTAATGTATAGGTTATTGTACCTGTTGATAATGGTCAGTGTGTAATGTATAGGTTATTGTACCTGTTGATAATGGTCTGTGTGTAATGTATAGGTTATTGTACCTGTTGATAATGGTCAGTGTGTAATGTATAGGTTATTGTACCTGTTGATAATGGTCTGTGTGTAATGTACAGGTTATTGTACCTGTTGATAATGGTCAGTGTGTAATGTATAGGTTATTGTACCTGTTGATAATGGTCTGTGTGTAATGTACAGGTTATTGTACCTGTTGATAATGGTCTGTGTGTAATGTATAGGTTATTGTACCTGTTGATAATGGTCTGTGTGTAATGTATAGGTTATTGTACCTGTTGATAATGGTCTGTGTGTAATGTATAGGTTATTGTACCTGTTGATAATGGTCAGTGTGTAATGTATAGGTTATTGTACCTGTTGATAATGGTCAGTGTGTAATGTACAGGTTATTGTACCTGTTGATAATGGTCTGTGTGTAATGTATAGGTTATTGTACCTGTTGATAATGGTCTGTGTGTAATGTATAGGTTATTGTACCTGTTGATAATGGTCTGTGTGTGTAATGTACAGGTTATTGTACCTGTTGATAATGGTCAGTGTGTAATGTATAGGTTATTGTACCTGTTGATAATGGTCAGTGTGTAATGTATAGGTTATTGTACCTGTTGATAATGGTCTGTGTGTAATGTACAGGTTACTGTACCTGTTGATAATGGTCTGTGTGTAATGTATAGGTTATTGTACCTGTTGATAATGGTCTGTGTGTAATGTACAGGTTACTGTACCTGTTGATAATGGTCAGTGTGTAATGTATAGGTTATTGTACCTGTTGATAATGGTCAGTGTGTAATGTACAGGTTACTGTACCTGTTGATAATGGTCTGTGTGTAATGTATAGGTTATTGTACCTGTTGATAATGGTCAGTGTGTAATGTACAGGTTATTGTACCTGTTGATAATGGTCAGTGTGTAATGTATAGGTTATTGTACCTGTTGATAATGGTCAGTGTGTAATGTACAGGTTATTGTACCTGTTGATAATGGTCAGTGTGTAATGTATAGGTTATTGTACCTGTTGATAATGGTCTGTGTGTAATGTATAGGTTATTGTACCTGTTGATAATGGTCTGTGTGTAATGTATAGGTTATTGTACCTGTTGATAATGGTCTGTGTGTAATGTATAGGTTATTGTACCTGTTGATAATGGTCTGTGTGTAATGTATAGGTTATTGTACCTGTTGATAATGGTCTGTGTGTAATGTACAGGTTATTGTACCTGTTGATAATGGTCAGTGTGTAATGTACAGGTTATTGTACCTGTTGATAATGGTCTGTGTGTAATGTACAGGTTATTGTACCTGTTGATAATGGTCTGTGTGTAATGTATAGGTTATTGTACCTGTTGATAATGGTCTGTGTGTAATGTACAGGTTACTGTACCTGTTGATAATGGTCAGTGTGTAATGTATAGGTTATTGTACCTGTTGATAATGGTCTGTGTGTAATGTACAGGTTATTGTACCTGTTGATAATGGTCAGTGTGTAATGTACAGGTTACTGTACCTGTTGATAATGGTCAGTGTGTGTAATGTATAGGTTATTGTACCTGTTGATAATGGTCTGTGTAATGTACAGGTTATTGTACCTGTTGATAATGGTCAGTGTGTAATGTACAGGTTATTGTACCTGTTGATAATGGTCTGTGTGTAATGTATAGGTTATTGTACCTGTTGATAATGGTCTGTGTGTAATGTACAGGTTATTGTACCTGTTGATAATGGTCTGTGTGTAATGTATAGGTTATTGTACCTGTTGATAATGGTCAGTGTGTAATGTATAGGTTATTGTACCTGTTGATAATGGTCAGTGTGTAATGTATAGGTTATTGTACCTGTTGATAATGGTCTGTGTGTAATGTATAGGTTACTGTACCTGTTGATAATGGTCAGTGTGTAATGTATAGGTTATTGTACCTGTTGATAATGGTCAGTGTAATGTATAGGTTATTGTACCTGTTGATAATGGTCAGTGTAATGTACAGGTTATTGTACCTGTTGATAATGGTCAGTGTAATGTATAGGTTATTGTACCTGTTGATAATGGTCAGTGTAATGTATAGGTTATTGTACCTGTTGATAATGGTCAGTGTAATGTACAGGTTATTGTACCTGTTGATAATGGTCAGTGTAATGTATAGGTTATTGTACCTGTTGATAATGGTCTGTGTGTAATGTACAGGTTATTGTACCTGTTGATAATGGTCAGTGTAATGTATAGGTTATTGTACCTGTTGATAATGGTCAGTGTAATGTACAGGTTATTGTACCTGTTGATAATGGTCTGTGTGTAATGTATAGGTTATTGTACCTGTTGATAATGGTCTGTGTGTAATGTACAGGTTCTATTAATACAGCTTCGCAAGGCTGCTCACTTTTTGGGAGTTGACGCCCCCTGGCGTAAACACAGAAGCACTACAAATAAACTCACAGACTTTAGGCTGGGACTTTAGACGTGATGACGTTGAAGACCCCGCCCGCCGGGTGCACCTTATAAGCGTGCCTCAGCATCACGTCTCCATTCGTTTTTCTCTTCTCACGTGTATAACACGGCGCTACGAAGTCTCCCTCACGGATGAGTATCTGATTTTTTCCACAAGGACGAGAAGCCTTCTCGGTACCGCGGAAACTGCTTATCCCAGAGGCTTCAAGAGGAAGAAAGTCGGTGAGTCCACTTTCTTTAACTAAGTTAACATTAACTTGGAGGTAATTCAGTCCGTTAGTGGCTCGCGGCCCTAGCTGGTTTCTTATTACCTGTGTGACGGTCTGTACCGTGGCTAGCAACAGCCAGGTTTCTGCTTCCACACAAACCTTCGCGGACCTAAAGGTCCCGAACGTGTGAAGTGCCAGGAACGGTACGCAACCCTTCCTTGGCTTCCACACGTGTGGCGGCTCTAGCGGTGACTACTACAGCCCGCTCCAGCCACACACAGCGTCTCGCGGCTCTTCCAAGCCCGCGACGGTGACTTGAGCAGCATGAAGTTATTCTGTCTCGAACGTGTGAAGAGCCAGGAGCGGTACGCAACCCTTCCTTGGCTTCCACACGTGTGGCGGCTTTAGCGGTGGTTACTAACAGCCCGCTCCAGCCACACACTACGTCTCGCGGCTCTTCCAAGCCCGGGACGGTGATTTGGGCAGCATATTTATTCTGTTTAAGCTTCCACGCTGTGTGACGGTCTGATAAGCTATCTTAGCTTTCTTTCAGCTTCCACACTTACGTCCCGTGGCTTTCATAAGCCCGCGACCGCGTGGCCCTCAAACGTGTGTGTGCGTGTGAAGAGCTAGAAGCGGTGCAACCCTTTGTTAGCCCCACACGTGCGGCGGCGTGAGCGGCGGCTATTAATAGCACGCCCTTGCCGACACACGTACGTCTCGCGGCTTTTCAAGCCCGCGACGGAGTGGTAACCTAGGCAGGATATAGTAATATTTCTGTTTGGCTACCACTTTGTGTGACGTCTCTGACGTGTGACGTCTCTGATAGAAGCTAGCAATAGCTCTATTCTCAGCTTCCACACGCACGTGGCGTCTTATGCGGTGGGTGGCGACACCCACTGCATCACTGTAACGTGACGACCTACCAACTCGGCGCCTACAGGTACACAGCCTTGTAGAACTGGTTATTAGAATTTGAGTTACATACGTAACCCGGGTTCTTAAACCAGCGAGCCTTGTTTGTGGCTTGTTTGTCCACTTATTTCTTGGCTTTACAAGAAAAGAGTGACGATCCATTCGCAGCGGCTAGAGATAGCCCTGTCCTAGTTTCCACTTTTACGTGGCTGCCTACTAACCTAAACAGCACTTAGTGATAATACTGTTTGGTTTCCACGCTGTGTGACGTCTCTGGTAGAAGCTAACAATAGCTCTATTCTCAGCTTCCACGCGCACGTGGCGTCTTAGGCAGTGAGTGGCAACACCCACTGCATCACTGTAACGTGACAACCTACCAACTCGGCGCCTACAGGCACGCAGCCTTAAAGGACTGGTTATTAGAATTGGAGGTTACGTACGTAACCCAGGTTCTTCGACCGGCGAGCCTTGTTTGTAGCTTGTTTTGTTCACGGTTTTCGTGGCTGCCTGCTAAACTCGGCCCCTCTTGCCTTGTTTTTTGCTTCCACGTGCATCTTAACTTCTAGGATGTCTGAGTCTCCGACCAAGGTTTCTTTATTACCTGTGTGACGGTCTGTAACCTGGCTAGCAACAGCCAGGTTTCTGCTTCCACACAAACCTTCGCAGACCTAAGGGTCTCGAACGTGTGAGGAGCCAGGAGCGGTATGCAACCCTTCCTTGGCTTCCACACGTGTGGCGGCGTTAGCGGTGGCTACTAACAGCCCGCTCCAGCCACACACTACGTCCCGCGGCTCTTTCAAGCCCGCGACGGTGACTCGAGCAGCGGCTGCTAACAGCCCGCTCCAGCCACACACCACGTCCCGCGGCCCTTCCGAGCCCGCGACGGTGACTCGAACAGCGGCACCTGCGGGCACGCAGCCCTGTAGGACTGGTTATCAGAACTGGAGGTTACATACGTAACCCGGGCTCCTGAACCAGCAAGCCTTACTAGTAGCTTGCTTTGTCCACGTATTTTTTGGCTTACAAGAAAAAAGCGACGGTCTATTAGCAGCAGCTAGAGATAGCCCGGTCCTAGCTTCCACTTACGTGGCTGCCTACTAACCTGAACAGCACTTAGTAATAATACTGTTGGTTTCCACGCTGTGTGACGGTCTTTGATAACGGCTTGTTATAGCCCTATTCTCAGCTTCCACACGCCAGTGGCGTCTTCTACAGTAGCCGGCGACAGTCCTGTTTTAAGTCCCCACGTGCGGTGACGGTTTCACGACAGCCAACAATGGCTCTGTCCTGGCCCTCACTTGGCATGTCCGCCTACCAACTCGACTCCCTACAGGCATGTAGCCTTGTTAAATGGTCAGTAGGATGGGAGGTTACGTTGTAACCCGAGTTCTACAACCGGCGAGCCTTGTTGGTGGCTGGTCTGTCCACATGTATCTTGGCAGTACAAGGGAAAGTGACGGTCTGTCGCAGCGGCTAGTAATAGCTCTGTCCTAGCTCCCACTTAAACATGGCCACCTACTAACCCGGCCCCTCGTGCCTTGTTTTACTGTCTCCATGCATCCCAGCGTTGAGATGTCTGAGGCAACCAAGGCCCGTCGTCGACGCCGTCGCGCCCTTGAGGACACTGACGGCCAGGGCCTACAGAGGGCCTGCAAGTCGTGTGGGGGCCTGATCGCCCGTGCCGACAAACACGAGGAGTGTATCTACTGCCTGGGCTATGGCCATGCCTTGGAGGCGGTGGAGAAACCAGGGCAGTGCCCACACTGCCTGGCCCTCTCCGGCCTGCTAAGGCGCAGCAGGTTGAAACGCGCCCACAGGGCATATCAGGCCCAGCGGGACTCCCAGGCACGGGAGGAGGACGACGAGGCCCCGCGTCAAACGTCTGCTGTACAGGGGGCCTGCAAGGGCCCGCCACAGAAGATCTGCGCCTTGGCGACCTGTGGGAACGTCATGTTCAGACAGGACGAACATAGGGTTTGTTTGTACTGCATGGGGATCTCTCACGCCGAGGATGCCATCACGGGGAGGGGCCCCTCGTGCACTCCGTGCGACAACTTGAAGTTTCCTGGCCTCAAAGAGTTGCGCCTCTGCAAGATGAGAGCGTACTTCGCCGAGCTTGGAAACCGGCAGCTCGCCGGAACCCCGACACCCACTACAAGGTTCGTCGGAGGACTGCCTCTGGTCACACCAAGAGCTACTGCCGCCCGGGAGCGGCCTGTCCCGGCCCCACGGACTAGGGCCCGAGACACGCAGTCTCTCCCCCCACCGCCCTGGGGCGAGGAGGATAAGAGAGTCTTGCTGTGGCGTGAGTCAGCAGGGCAGACAGGGGTCATCCCCGTCCTCCGACAGGGCAGGCTGAGAGGGGTCCCCGCGACCCCCCCCTCAGGCCACGCCGAGAGGACTGGTGGCCCACCCAGAAAGGTCCACGAGGAGGACGGAGCGGCTCACCCAGCCATGGTGAGACCGACCCAGCAGGGACGTCCCGGGGCCGGGGGCCGCTGCCCCCCCTCACCCTACAGGACCTACGCTCCGAAGGGACGCGGGCGTGGAAAGCGGATGTAAAGGGCCGGGTCGGACTTAGAGGGGGTCAGGACGTACCCCACCTCTTTTTCCCTCCGCTCTATGGTCCCCAGCGTAGAGGGGAGTGGTCCCGGACCTCACCCTCGGAACGCGGACTTGAGACTCAGAGGGGGTCAGGACGTACCCTGCCTCTCTTCCCTCCACTCCAGGGATCTCAGCGTAAGGGGTAGTGGTCTCGGACCTCACCCTCGGACCGCAGATCCCTTTCATCCCTTCGCTCCAGGGTCCCCAGCGGAGAGGGTACTGGTCGCAGACCTCACCCTCGGGCCAGGGACTTAAAGACTCGGAGGGGGGTCAGGACGTCCCCCACCTCCCTTCCCTCCACTTCAGGGGTCTCGGCGCAGAGGGTAGTGGTCTCGGACCCCACCCTCGGACCGCATACAGGGACGAACGTTGTTGGACATGTCTATGCCATGTGCCTCTGTACATTTTTTCTTCATGATGTTGTACTGTATGGTGTTTCATTCCTGTATGTCTTTTATTATTAATAAAACTAATACATGGAACAAGGACACGGATACGACCTGAAATTACTTGGAGGGCGTAAGCCAATTATGTGGGGTTATGCCCCACATCTGGACAGTTTTTTACTTAAAGAAGCTGTCCCAGGCCCGGCAGGTCACGCACAATTATTTTTTCGTTACTGAAGAAATTGAATGCTTCTGTTACTACAGCAAGCGATGCTTCTACACGCCTATCTCCTTGGGGAGGAGGCTTTACGTAGGGTGTCCGTGGAGCAGAGCGACACGGGGTTCTTACTCCCGCTACTTCTCGTGAAGGAAGGGGGGGGGGCATGCGGCCCATTCGAGGCCTACGTGCTCTGAACGACTGTTGGAAGCGTTCGCTCCAAATCCTCACGGACAAGGCTCTGCTACGCGTATGCGCCGAGGGGACTGGTTGCAGCTCTCGATCTCAGGGACGCGTATTTCCACGTTCCCACCTACCCACCGCACAGGAAATTTCTGCGGTTCGTCTTCAGGGGACAGATATACGGATATCTGGTCCTTCCGATCGGACGGTCACTGAGTCCAAGGACTTCTGTGAGGTGTACAACAGGCAATCGTCGCCCCGCTGCGTCGGCAGGACGTTCGGGTATATGGATGCAGTCACCAGGTGTGAGACATTCCATGTCCTGGTCAGGACACAACGACGATGTGCCATATCAACAAGCAGGGGACCTAGGGTCCACCAAACTGCATGCGCTAGCACGCAGACTGACGTTATGGTGCGACGAGCACCTTCTTTCGGTCAGAGCCTCCCACGTTCCGGGACTCCAGAACACGGGAGCGGATCTGTTGTCCAGGGGCCGATACCTCTATGCGGCTTGGTCACTGCACAAACAGTGGCCAGACAGTTGTGGGAGAGGTTCGGCGAGCCTCGAGTGGATCTGTTTGCGTCGGAAGAGAACAGCAAGTGTCCTCTGTTCTTCTCCATAGCAGGGACGGCTCCGCTAGGTTTGGATGCCTTGGCGCATCGTTGGCCCCAGGGCCTACTTTATGCGTTTCCCCCGGCGTCTCTCACCCTTCCCACGCTGGAGAGGGTGAGGACACAGCGCCTGTCAGTAATCCTGGTGGCGCCAGGATGGGGCTCTTGGAGGTCAGACATAGTCCCTCTCCTGTACGGTCGGCCCTGGCAGCTTCCGTCGCGCAGGGACCTATTGACCCAGGCGGGAGGCGAGATATTCCACCCACGGCCGGAAGATCTAGACCTCTGGGCTTGGCCCGTGAGAGGTTGAATCTTGGCGCGGAGGGTTTTTCCCCAGAGCGTCATCGACACTATTCAGTGTGCGAGGGCGTAGTCGACCAGGGATGCTTATGATATGAGGTGGCGGTTGTTTGGAGACTGGTGTTCACCGGCTCAAGTTGTGCCGTTTCAAGCACCAGTAAGGGTCGTTCTGTCGTTCCTCCAGAATCTCTTGGACAAAGGCAGGGCCTTTAGTGCTGTCAAGGTGTATCTGGCTGCTATCTCAGCCTGCCACATCGGCGGTGGGCCAGCTCCCGCTGGTGCGCCAGTTCATGAAAGGGGCTAGCCACCTTCATCCAGTGACCGAGTCTCTGGTCCCCTCGTGGGACCTTGCTTTGGTTTTGGACTCTCTGTCCCGGCCACCGTTTGAGCCCTTGGAGGGTTTGAGTATGAAGCTATTGTCGCTGAAGACAGCGTTGTTATTAGCTTTGATGACCGCTAAAGGGGTCAGTGATATCCATGCTTTGTCCACAAGTGCGGAAGGCATGAGGTTCAATGGGGATGCAAGGGTGGTCATTAAGACCAATCCGGCATTTTTGCCTAAGAACCGCCTAGCTGCCCCGGTTCCGGTGGACTTGGCGGCGTTCTGTCCGCCCCCCTTTGCCTCTGAGGAGGATAGGAGGAGGCATAACCTCTGTCCGATAAGGGCATTGAGGTTGTATTTGGACAGGACTAAGGTGACGAGGAAGACTACACAACTGTTTGTCTCCTGGGATCCCAAGACTGTGGGACTGCCTATCTCAAAGGTTAGGCTTTCCCAGTGGATCGTGGAGGCTATAGAGCGGGCCTACTCTAGTAGGGATATGGTGCCTCCCGTAGGGTTGAGAGCACATTCCAGGAGAGGTATGGCATCATCCTGGGCCCTCTGTAGGGGGGTCTCTGTTCAGGATGTTTGTTCCGCTGCAAGTTGGGCGTCGTCTTCCACCTTTGCCACCTTCTATAGACTGGATGTGACAGCAGCGCCAGTGGCGCATGCGGTCCTGGGCGTGGCCTCCAGTTAGGTGGAGAGACTTGGTTCCCTGCGGGGGACGTTGGTCTTCTCCAGGGCGTTATGACGGTTCTTCTGTCGGCCCCTCTTAGGCACATTTGCAGACTTAGGTCTGATTGGCCTTCCCGTTGGGGTGCAGTAGTCCTGTTGAGGGACATACTGTGGTCCTTTGCTCACAGATAAAGGTACGGGCCCTAGGGGTCCAGACTTCGTGATGACAATAAGGGAGTTAATGAAGTCTCCCAAAAAGTGAGCAGCCTTGCGAAGCTGTATTAATAGAACTAGGGGTTACGTATGTAACCTAGGTTCTATAACAGCGAGCAAGGCTGCTCACTAGGATTCCCTTCTTGATTGCTTGAGAAGAGAACAATTGTTATCGAATGGAGACGTGATGCTGAGGCACGCTTATAAGGTGCACCCGGCGGGCGGGGTCTTCAACGTCATCACGTCTAAAGTCCCAGCCTAAAGTCTGTGAGTTTATTTGTAGTGCTTCTGTGTTTACGCCAGGGGGCGTCAACTCCCAAAAAGTGAGCAGCCTTGCTCGCTGTTATAGAACCTAGGTTACATACGTAACCCCTAGTTATTGTACCTGTTGATAATGGTCTGTGTGTAATGTACAGGTTATTGTACCTGTTGATAATGGTCAGTGTGTAATGTATAGGTTACTGTACCTGTTGATAATGGTCTGTGTGTAATGTATAGGTTACTGTACCTGTTGATAATGGTCTGTGTGTAATGTATAGGTTATTGTACCTGTTGATAATGGTCTGTGTGTAATGTATAGGTTACTGTACCTGTTGATAATGGTCTGTGTGTAATGTATAGGTTACTGTACCTGTTGATAATGGTCAGTGTGTAATGTATAGGTTACTGTACCTGTTGATAATGGTCTGTGTGTGTAATGTATAGGTTATTGTACCTGTTGATAATGGTCTGTGTGTGTAATGTATAGGTTATTGTACCTGTTGATAATGGTCTGTGTGTGTAATGTATAGGTTATTGTACCTGTTGATAATGGTCTGTGTGTGTAATGTATAGGTTATTGTACCTGTTGATAATGGTCTGTGTGTAATGTATAGGTTACTGTACCTGTTGATAATGGTCTGTGTGTAATGTATAGGTTACTGTACCTGTTGATAATGGTCTGTGTAATGTACAGGTTATTGTACCTGTTGATAATGGTCAGTGTGTAATGTATAGGTTACTGTACCTGTTGATAATGGTCTGTGTGTAATGTATAGGTTATTGTACCTGTTGATAATGGTCTGTGTGTAATGTATAGGTTATTGTACCTGTTGATAATGGTCTGTGTGTAATGTATAGGTTATTGTACCTGTTGATAATGGTCTGTGTGTAATGTATAGGTTATTGTACCTGTTGATAATGGTCTGTGTGTAATGTATAGGTTATTGTACCTGTTGATAATGGTCTGTGTGTAATGTATAGGTTATTGTACCTGTTGATAATGGTCTGTGTGTAATGTATAGGTTATTGTACCTGTTGATAATGGTCTGTGTGTAATGTACAGGTTATTGTACCTGTTGATAATGGTCTGTGTGTAATGTATAGGTTATTGTACCTGTTGATAATGGTCAGTGTGTAATGTATAGGTTATTGTACCTGTTGATAATGGTCTGTGTGTAATGTATAGGTTATTGTACCTGTTGATAATGGTCTGTGTGTAATGTATAGGTTATTGTACCTGTTGATAATGGTCTGTGTGTGTAATGTACAGGTTATTGTACCTGTTGATAATGGTCAGTGTGTAATGTACAGGTTATTGTACCTGTTGATAATGGTCAGTGTGTAATGTATAGGTTATTGTACCTGTTGATAATGGTCTGTGTGTAATGTATAGGTTATTGTACCTGTTGATAATGGTCTGTGTGTAATGTATAGGTTATTGTACCTGTTGATAATGGTCTGTGTGTGTAATGTACAGGTTATTGTACCTGTTGATAATGGTCTGTGTGTAATGTACAGGTTATTGTACCTGTTGATAATGGTCAGTGTGTAATGTACAGGTTATTGTACCTGTTGATAATGGTCAGTGTGTAATGTATAGGTTACTGTACCTGTTGATAATGGTCTGTGTGTAATGTATAGGTTATTGTACCTGTTGATAATGGTCAGTGTGTAATGTATAGGTTATTGTACCTGTTGATAATGGTCTGTGTGTAATGTATAGGTTATTGTACCTGTTGATAATGGTCTGTGTGTAATGTATAGGTTATTGTACCTGTTGATAATGGTCAGTGTGTAATGTACAGGTTATTGTACCTGTTGATAATGGTCAGTGTGTAATGTATAGGTTATTGTACCTGTTGATAATGGTCTGTGTGTAATGTATAGGTTATTGTACCTGTTGATAATGGTCTGTGTGTAATGTATAGGTTATTGTACCTGTTGATAATGGTCAGTGTAATGTATAGGTTATTGTACCTGTTGATAATGGTCTGTGTGTAATGTATAGGTTATTGTACCTGTTGATAATGGTCTGTGTGTAATGTATAGGTTATTGTACCTGTTGATAATGGTCTGTGTGTAATGTATAGGTTATTGTACCTGTTGATAATGGTCTGTGTGTAATGTACAGGTTATTGTACCTGTTGATAATGGTCAGTGTGTAATGTATAGGTTATTGTACCTGTTGATAATGGTCAGTGTGTAATGTACAGGTTATTGTACCTGTTGATAATGGTCGGTGTGTAATGTATAGGTTATTGTACCTGTTGATAATGGTCAGTGTAATGTATAGGTTATTGTACCTGTTGATAATGGTCTGTGTGTAATGTATAGGTTATTGTACCTGTTGATAATGGTCAGTGTAATGTATAGGTTATTGTACCTGTTGATAATGGTCAGTGTAATGTATAGGTTATTGTACCTGTTGATAATGGTCAGTGTGTAATGTATAGGTTACTGTACCTGTTGATAATGGTCAGTGTGTAATGTACAGGTTATTGTACCTGTTGATAATGGTCTGTGTGTGTAATGTACAGGTTATTGTACCTGTTGATAATGGTCAGTGTGTAATGTATAGGTTATTGTACCTGTTGATAATGGTCAGTGTGTAATGTATAGGTTATTGTACCTGTTGATAATGGTCAGTGTGTAATGTACAGGTTATTGTACCTGTTGATAATGGTCTGTGTGTAATGTATAGGTTATTGTACCTGTTGATAATGGTCTGTGTGTAATGTATAGGTTATTGTACCTGTTGATAATGGTCAGTGTGTAATGTACAGGTTATTGTACCTGTTGATAATGGTCAGTGTGTAATGTATAGGTTATTGTACCTGTTGATAATGGTCAGTGTGTAATGTATAGGTTATTGTACCTGTTGATAATGGTCTGTGTGTGATGTATAGGTTATTGTACCTGTTGATAATGGTCTGTGTGTAATGTATAGGTTATTGTACCTGTTGATAATGGTCTGTGTGTAATGTACAGGTTATTGTACCTGTTGATAATAGTCAGTGTGTAATGTACAGGTTATTGTACCTGTTGATAATAGTCAGTGTGTAATGTACAGGTTATTGTACCTGTTGATAATGGTCAGTGTGTAATGTACAGGTTATTGTACCTGTTGATAATGGTCAGTGTGTAATGTATAGGTTATTGTACCTGTTGATAATAGTCAGTGTGTAATGTACAGGTTATTGTACCTGTTGATAATGGTCTGTGTGTAATGTATAGGTTATTGTACCTGTTGATAATGGTCAGTGTGTAATGTACAGGTTATTGTACCTGTTGATAATGGTCTGTGTGTAATGTATAGGTTACTGTACCTGTTGATAATGGTCTGTGTGTAATGTACAGGTTATTGTACCTGTTGATAATGGTCAGTGTGTAATGTATAGGTTATTGTACCTGTTGATAATGGTCAGTGTGTAATGTATAGGTTATTGTACCTGTTGATAATGGTCTGTGTGTAATGTACAGGTTATTGTACCTGTTGATAATGGTCTGTGTGTAATGTACAGGTTATTGTACCTGTTGATAATGGTCTGTGTGTAATGTACAGGTTATTGTACATGTTGATAATGGTCAGTGTGTAATGTACAGGTTATTGTACCTGTTGATAATGGTCAGTGTGTAATGTACAGGTTATTGTACCTGTTGATAATGGTCTGTGTGTAATGTATAGGTTATTGTACCTGTTGATAATGGTCTGTGTGTAATGTATAGGTTATTGTACCTGTTGATAATGGTCTGTGTAATGTATAGGTTATTGTACCTGTTGATAATGGTCTGTGTGTAATGTATAGGTTATTGTACCTGTTGATAATGGTCTGTGTGTAATGTATAGGTTATTGTACCTGTTGATAATGGTCTGTGTGTAATGTATAGGTTATTGTACCTGTTGATAATGGTCAGTGTGTAATGTATAGGTTATTGTACCTGTTGATAATGGTCTGTGTGTAATGTATAGGTTATTGTACCTGTTGATAATGGTCAGTGTGTAATGTACAGGTTATTGTACCTGTTGATAATGGTCTGTGTGTAATGTATAGGTTATTGTACCTGTTGATAATGGTCTGTGTGTAATGTATAAGTTATTGTACCTGTTGATAATGGTCAGTGTGTAATGTATAGGTTATTGTACCTGTTGATAATGGTCGGTGTGTAATGTACAGGTTATTGTACCTGTTGATAATGGTCTGTGTGTAATGTACAGGTTATTGTACCTGTTGATAATGGTCTGTGTGTAATGTATAAGTTATTGTACCTGTTGATAATGGTCAGTGTGTAATGTACAGGTTATTGTACCTGTTGATAATGGTCTGTGTGTAATGTATAGGTTATTGTACCTGTTGATAATGGTCTGTGTGTAATGTATAGGTTATTGTACCTGTTGATAATGGTCAGTGTGTAATGTATAGGTTATTGTACCTGTTGATAATGGTCTGTGTGTAATGTATAGGTTATTGTACCTGTTGATAATGGTCAGTGTGTAATGTATAGGTTATTGTACCTGTTGATAATGGTCTGTGTGTAATGTATAGGTTATTGTACCTGTTGATAATGGTCAGTGTGTAATGTATAGGTTATTGTACCTGTTGATAATGGTCTGTGTGTAATGTATAGGTTATTGTACCTGTTGATAATGGTCTGTGTGTAATGTATAAGTTATTGTACCTGTTGATAATGGTCAGTGTGTAATGTATAGGTTATTGTACCTGTTGATAATGGTCTGTGTGTAATGTATAGGTTACTGTACCTGTTGATAATGGTCTGTGTGTGTAATGTACAGGTTATTGTACCTGTTGATAATGGTCAGTGTGTAATGTACAGGTTATTGTACCTGTTGATAATGGTCAGTGTGTAATGTACAGGTTATTGTACCTGTTGATAATGGTCTGTGTGTAATGTACAGGTTATTGTACCTGTTGATAATGGTCTGTGTAATGTACAGGTTATTGTACCTGTTGATAATGGTCAGTGTGTAATGTATAGGTTATTGTACCTGTTGATAATGGTCTGTGTGTAATGTATAGGTTATTGTACCTGTTGATAATGGTCTGTGTGTAATGTATAGGTTATTGTACCTGTTGATAATGGTCTGTGTAATGTACAGGTTATTGTACCTGTTGATAATGGTCTGTGTGTAATGTATAGGTTATTGTACCTGTTGATAATGGTCTGTGTGTAATGTATAGGTTATTGTACCTGTTGATAATGGTCCGTGTAATGTACAGGTTATTGTACCTGTTGATAATGGTCAGTGTGTAATGTATAGGTTATTGTACCTGTTGATAATGGTCTGTGTAATGTACAGGTTATTGTACCTGTTGATAATGGTCAGTGTGTAATGTATAGGTTATTGTACCTGTTGATAATGGTCTGTGTGTAATGTATAGGTTATTGTACCTGTTGATAATGGTCTGTGTGTAATGTATAGGTTATTGTACCTGTTGATAATGGTCTGTGTGTAATGTACAGGTTATTGTACCTGTTGATAATGGTCTGTGTGTAATGTATAGGTTATTGTACCTGTTGATAATGGTCAGTGTGTAATGTATAGGTTACTGTACCTGTTGATAATGGTCAGTGTGTAATGTATAGGTTACTGTACCTGTTGATAATGGTCTGTGTGTAATGTACAGGTTATTGTACCTGTTGATAATGGTCAGTGTGTAATGTATAGGTTACTGTACCTGTTGATAATGGTCAGTGTGTAATGTATAGGTTACTGTACCTGTTGATAATGGTCTGTGTGTAATGTACAGGTTACTGTACCTGTTGATAATGGTCAGTGTGTAATGTATAGGTTACTGTACCTGTTGATAATGGTCAGTGTGTAATGTACAGGTTATTGTACCTGTTGATAATGGTCGGTGTGTAATGTACAGGTTATTGTACCTGTTGATAATGGTCGGTGTGTAATGTACAGGTTATTGTACCTGTTGATAATGGTCTGTGTGTAATGTACAGGTTATTGTACCTGTTGATAATGGTCGGTGTGTAATGTACAGGTTATTGTACCTGTTGATAATGGTCTGTGTGTAATGTACAGGTTATTGTACCTGTTGATAATGGTCTGTGTGTAATGTATAGGTTATTGTACCTGTTGATAATGGTCTGTGTGTAATGTACAGGTTATTGTACCTGTTGATAATGGTCTGTGTGTAATGTACAGGTTATTGTACCTGTTGATAATGGTCGGTGTGTAATGTACAGGTTATTGTACCTGTTGATAATGGTCTGTGTGTAATGTACAGGTTATTGTACCTGTTGATAATGGTCAGTGTGTAATGTACAGGTTATTGTACCTGTTGATAATGGTCAGTGTGTAATGTATAGGTTATTGTACCTGTTGATAATGGTCTGTGTGTAATGTATAGGTTATTGTACCTGTTGATAATGGTCTGTGTGTAATGTACAGGTTATTGTACCTGTTGATAATGGTCAGTGTGTAATGTATAGGTTATTGTACCTGTTGATAATGGTCTGTGTGTAATGTATAGGTTATTGTACCTGTTGATAATGGTCAGTGTGTAATGTACAGGTTATTGTACCTGTTGATAATGGTCTGTGTGTAATGTATAGGTTATTGTACCTGTTGATAATGGTCTGTGTGTAATGTACAGGTTATTGTACCTGTTGATAATGGTCAGTGTGTAATGTATAGGTTATTGTACCTGTTGATAATGGTCTGTGTGTAATGTATAGGTTATTGTACCTGTTGATAATGGTCTGTGTGTAATGTATAGGTTATTGTAC
>NC_139699.1:60366959-60421115 GCF_964188405.1 Protomyctophum parallelum
AACAATGGATCCCAGAGTTCTCAGGGATATATGATGCCAGTAAAAGGGGTATTTAGAGCCAGGGTTTCAAAACAATTACCATCAATTTAACGTTGAGGTGAAATTACCTTGATATTGATTTAAAGGTCAATAATGCCAAGCTCTAGTATGTGGCAAACAAATTATGACCTGGTGTTCGTCAGTGCCGTCCTTATCCAACCTCAGGCATGGCCTGCCCTGCAACGACTATGCCTGGGTAATAATCAATATTTATATCAAATGAAAATTAATCTACAGAGTAAACACAGGCACATACAGTTGTCCCATTTCCATTCATGTGTTTATTTTTTTTGTTTTTGATGGACTTACACTGGAGCTGTTTAGGAAGTTTCCGATGGCGAGAATTGTAGCCAGGATCCTTTTGAAGGTTTTGTTTGATGATAACTGCTCCATGCCCTGTTTCAGATCAAACAGAGGCTCTGCAATCTCCTGCAGACAGAAACACAGAGAGATAAGACAGACGCATTCGTCTCAAACTTGCAGATCTGCCATATTTAATTTAATTTTGACCTTCCAAGCAGAACCACTTGTCAACACAGGATCTTTCAACCACCACAGTTGAGGAGGGTGGACGATTTGACCAAATAACAGTGTAATCAACAAAACAAAGTCATAGCACAGCTTTATTAATCTCGCCTTTCACACACACATCACAATGGAAATCATACATTAGCTGTATTTGACCATCTAATCAGAATTGCAGTTCCCTTGCCTGCACTTACTCTGTTCACGCAACAATGGATAGCCAGAAAGCGTGTGTGTGTGCGTGCGTGCGTGCGTGCGTGCGTGTGTGTGTGTGTGTGTGTGTGTGCGTGCGTGTGTGTACCTTCTCTAGTGTGTCATAGTTTAGTTTAAACGACCAGAGCTGTAGTCTGGCAGTCAGACCAGGGATGGACGACAGACTGAAGAGGAACTGTTCTGCTGTTCCCAGTGGAACATCTGGATTCGCCAGCTGGACCTCCTGGATCTTCTGTTTCTCCTCCTCAGTAGGAACCATAGTTAAGATCTTCTACATAGACACACACAATGATAAGACTGGTATAGTATATAGCAGAGCAAAGCATAGAATGGCATAGCACAGCATAGTATGGTACAGTAGAGTACAGAAGAGGACGTGGGCAACCTTAGGCACGGGTGCCAACATTGCCAGAGTGGAGGGTTATCACTGGCACACTGGCATACGAGAGAGAGGATCTTTGGTTTTAAATAAATATGTTTTCTTTTAAATGTAGTCATGTCAAAGTGCAAATTACATCCTGCACATTATTCTGAATTCATTCAAACTCTGAACTCTTGACTGTGGAGGGAGTCTGGGAGATATGGGGGCTATTGAGTGTAAAATGATTATGTCCCCGATGTGTTTGTGTAATTTCATTTTAGTTTGAAATAAACATAGAGAGAAGACTTCCGCACACCCGGCAGGCAATTTGGCGCAGGTGCGATGATGACAAAGAGTATACAATGTGGAAGAAGGGACATCCGCACACTGCCACTTGCTAGTTCAGAGCAATTTTATTAATTGAGCAACGTTTCGGTCTTGCGACCTTCCTCAGGCTTAATTCAAGAATGGGCTGACATTGTCACTAAATACATTTCAGGAAGTGTAAACAACCAATCAAAATGCATGTAATTTATCCAAACAGATAACAGCTGTGAAGAACCTTGTCACGTGACTTGAAGGTGCAGTGTTTCTGTGAACATTCCTCATATATATCATTGAAAATAACAGTTTACAATAATACAGGGGAAAATAATTATACATAAATGTCATGCCATACAACATACAAGGAAGACATACAGTAAAATAAGCAAATAAATGTCAAATGTAAGATCCTACTCTGTCCGAAAGAGTGGAAAAGAATAAGAAAAAAATATAATAAAAATTGCACCTAAAGTGCCTATAGTACCGGCTGGACATGTACAAACATGTACAAACAAAACATTATTAAATGGTATAGATACATTGATGATATATGCTGTGTCTTTAAAGGTGGCTTAGATGAAGTTCAACATTTTTTGACATTATTGAATGGCTTTGACTCTAATCTCAAATTCACTATGGAATGTAGCCAATCAAGAGTACACTTCCTAGATATGTGGATAGTAGTGAATGAAGGTAACCTGTCTACAACCCTCTATCAGAAATAAACCGATCGTAATACTTTATTATTGGCCACCAGTAACCACCCCCCCGCTCTCATTAAGTCTTTACCCATTAGTCAGTTTTACAGACTGAGAAGAGTTTGTTCCTCTAATGAGGATTTTATTGATAAATCATCTGAGATGAAAGCCAAGTTTGTCGAAAGAGGTCATTCACTTGAATGTATTGACAAAGCGTACACATTAGCTTTAAATAAACCTCGTTCTGAGCTTTTGAAAACAACTCAGAAAAAAGAGAAGAAGTTTTCGGTCACATGTGTAAACACATATTCTCCTTATTCACATAGAATAAAAGCTATTTTTAAACAAAATTGGCATATTTTAACTTCTGACCCTGAATTGGCTACACTATTCAAATACCCACCCCTATACACTCTGACTTTCAATCTCCCCAGGTCTCACTCAGACAGACCCTGTTAAGTCCACTCCCACAAGGAAACTATCCTTGTGGTCATTGTGCCCAGTGTGGAAATACACATAAGACCTCCTTTTTTAACCATCCTCATACTGGCAAGAAGTTCAAGATCAATAACATTATTACTTGTGTGTCAACCCATGTGGTGTATATGATCAAATGTCCCTGTGGTTTAGCATACATAGGCAAAACTACTAGACAGTTAAAACAGAGAATGAGTGAACATAAGAGTTCGATCAGAAGAAACGACCGTGAATACCCTGTTGCAGTGCATTTCAATGACCTTAAACATGACATCTCTACTTTCCGCTTCATTGGTATAGATTAGAACAAGTCAAACTTCCAAGAAGAGGTGGTAACCACGATGCCCTTTTAAAACAACGTGAGGCCTACTGGATCCACACTCTACAAACCTTACACCCCAAAGGGTTTAATGAGGAACTACTATTGAATGTTATGCTATAGAAAATGTTGATCTGAACTTTTTGTCCAGCCGGTACTATAGGCACTTTAGGTGCAATTTTTATTATATTTTTTTCTTATTCTTTTCCACTCTTTCGGACAGAGTAGGATCTTACATTTGACATTTATTTGCTTATTTTACTGTATGTCTTCCTTGTATGTTGTATGGCATGACATTTATGTATAATTATTTTCCCCTGTATTATTGTAAACTGTTATTTTCAATGATATATATGAGGAATGTTCACAGAAACACTGCACCTTCAAGTCACGTGACAAGGTTCTTCACAGCTGTTATCTGTTTGGATAAATTACATGCATTTTGATTGGTTGTTTACACTTCCTGAAATGTATTTAGTGACAATGTCAGCCCATTCTTGAATTAAGCCTGAGGAAGGTCGCAAGACCGAAATGTTGCTCAATTAATAAAATTGCTCTGAACTAGCAAGTGGCAGTGTGCGGATGTCCCTTCTTCCACAGTTTGAAATAAACAAACCCGGGGGAAACGACCTAGCAGTTTAGATATGTGACAGAACGTTGACAACATTTCACTAATGTAGTTTCTGATGTTAAATAGCACCATCTTCTGGTGAAGGAGAAGAATGTATCCCATTTATCCAAATAATCATTTATTATGACATTTTCAATTTTCCATCAGCACTTTGTGAACTGTACTTTTAAAGACTTGCCTCTATTCCCTCCTTGGAGACGGCGAACTCGTCAAAGTTGACTATCGCCGTCTTAATGATGTGGACGGCAGGAAGCACCGTCATGCCGATGTTGATGGCGTTGCTCCGCTTCGAGTCCAAAACCAGCAACTCTGAACGCTTCAACTCTGGCCCCTTCTACACGCACACACACATTATCACAGACACATTAAAATACATTAACCACTTATACCCTCTACACGTAGTAATACGGACCCCTGTTGGTGTGCTCCTTTTCCCCCCGATTTGCACCAGATCTCCTCGACAATAAACGGCACATTTACAAGCTGAGCTGCTATTTTTTGTTGAAACGTTCCTCCCATTACAGTTGGTTATAAGCTTATACATGTACAATTGTACATACATTAGACAAGGACTGGCATGGTTATCCCATTCTGACCGGGCACCCATTTTGGTGTTGGCATCATGTTATGCTTTAGCTATTGAAAAATAGCAGATCTACAAGCTCATATCGCGCCACCGAGTGGCGCGATACGAGCTTGTAGGTCTGCTATTTTTGAACAATCGAAGAACGACTGACATTTTTTTAAATCTGATCTCAGGTCAGAATGGGTTAATCAGACCAGTGTGTGTCCAGCGGAAACCTCGTATGAATCTGATCTCAGGTCAGAATGGGTTATACCTTGGCGGCGGGCCGCAGGACCTTGGCCTTGGACTCGAACAGGTGCTCCAGCTTGGTGGCGTCCACGGACACCTTGTCCAGCGACGCCCACACGGTGCCGCGGCCGAACTTGCCGTGTGCCGGCGGCGGCGTGTCGGACGACTGCTTGAGCTCCCTCCAGAACAGCTTCACCGTCTTGCGCTTCTTCGACGGGAAGAAGTCCTGCCCGTGACCACCGGAGGAGGAGGAGGGAGGGGGAGGGGGGGCGCCAGGGGGAGGAGGAGGAGGAGGAGGGGGAGGAGCAGAACCCAACATTGGGGGAGGAGGTGGAGGCGGTGGTGGTGGAGGCGCGAGTCCCATACCTGGAGGAGGTGGCGGTGGTGGTGGTGGAGGCGCCAGTCCCATACCTGGAGGAGGAGGAGGTGGCGGTGGGGGCGGGGCCATGCCGTTGCAGGGCAAGCCAGCCGGAGGGTCCAGGGGGTCCATGTCCAGGACGTCGATGTCCTCGTCTTCCTGCAAGTCCGAGAAGTCCAGGTCTTTGATCCGCAGGGGCCGGGGGCTGGGCGCGGCCCAGCCGTCGGACTGCTGCCTGGCTCCGCGGCCCACCGGGAGCATGACGGTGGCCTCCAGACTGGACAGACAGACAGAACGGAACAGAACAGAACATGGCCCATTAGGATGTGAACCCACAGGCAGCATGACGGTGGCCTCCAGACTGCACCTTAATTAAGTCCCTGCAATATTTGCAGAAATTAAAGAGAATAATCATCAAATGAGTGTGCGTGCGTGTGTGTGTGCGTGCGCCTAGACAAAAAAACAAGAGGAAGGCAGATGCAGACACGTGGAAGGGAGATAAAGAGTTACTGTTACTGTTGGTAGGGTCTTGACACAGTCTCAAACGTACTTGAAATTGTGACGTGAAGATACAAATGCTGTAATGGCGATATGTTTTAGTGTTGGGAGGATTAAAGGTAATGCTCCTGTGTATACATGCATGTAATCTGGCACCACTGCCGTATCAGGCACAGTTTGCTGGGACGGTGCATACGCATCAAAAGTGGCGGGTTTGCGGGGACTGCGTATGGCGCAAAGTAACCACAGTATACCGCTAATCAACTTACAAATTACAGTATATATACATAGTATATATGTATAGCTCTCAATGATGACGTAAGAAATATGTGGATTAAAGGACCCAATGCCAGAGTGTAATTGGTTTTCGATGGTGACGTAATGCCGATATGTTTTAGTCTTGGGAGGCACTGATTGACATATACGTCACCATCCAAAGTCGTCACTTACGTATTCATTATAACATTATGTTTCTGAAGTGTATAAAAAAACAATTACCATCGTTTCATTCTGGCACCACTGCCGTATCAGGCACAAGTAGTCATTACTGAGATTTGACAGTTTGTAGCGGTCGAAAGTACTTGCACGCTCTGCTTGCTCACTAGCAGGCCATACTAGTGTGCAACAAGCAAGTATGCAGAGTGCAGTTCTAGTTTATAATTATTTTGCCAATAACATGTATCATTTTGTGATAATTAAAAGCCATATCTTGTGACAGACCTGCGGGCGTGGCGTTCTGCATCGATGCTGTACTGCGGTCTGATTCGCCGTCTCTGCTCCTCTTCCAGACGCACCTTGGCAGCCTGCGCAGAGCCACCCAGTCCCTCTAGCTCCGCCTTCCTGGAGGCGGAGTCATCTCCAGGGGACGGGTCAGTGGGCGTGGCCGAACTGGCTTGGAGGCGCGACAGGCGCTCGGACAGGCGAACGACGGAGCCGAGGTTGTCTTTTGATTCCGAGGTCAAGTCTACGTCCTGTTCATTGACGGAGGAGGAGGAGGAAGAGGGGGAGGTGGGCGGGGCTGTCTTGGCGTACAGCATGTCCAACATGAACTTCCTGTCATCGGACAGAGTGCTGAGCTGCTCCCCAACACGGGCCTGACCATGGGTGGACACTGAAACAGAGAGAGAGAGAGAGAGAGAGAGAGAGAGAGAGAGACATTCACTTAGACCAGACAGACAGAGACATTCAATTAGGCTGGACAGAGAGAGAGAGAGAGAGAGAGAGAGAGAGAGAGAGAGAGAGAGAGAGAGAGAGAGAGAGAGAGAGAGAGAGAGAGAGAGAGAGAGAGACATTCACTTAGACCAGACAGAGACATTCAATTAGGCTGGACAGAGAGAGAGAGAGCGGGGGAGAGAGCGTGAGAGAGAGCGAGAGCGAGAGACACAGACAGACAGACATTCAACTAGAAAAAGTGCCCCTTGGGGCCCAGGTCTCCACCAGGGTAGGTCAAGTTGTGGCCTCTTGGTGGCACTATAGTAGGCCAATGTGAAAAGGGTGGGATATATTCCTCAGCCTAGTAGGAAAGTCTGTGAAAGATTTCACGTAAATTGCACGCTTCACGTTCATGATTTGAGGCTTTTTGTTCAAAACGGGCCAATCCTGCAAACTTTGAAAGCCAATGTTAGCCAATTACGATGGAATCTGAAATATCGGACAGATCCATCTTGAACACATGACGATAGAGATAGTGTGTAACGATTTGCGGGATTTATGGACAGAATCTGGAGGAGTAATATCAAAAAATGTGTTTTTCAAAAGTCAGCCTCCTGGTGGCGCTATAACAGGTCGTTCTGGAAATTTTGGGGCAGAGGTTCATCCAGGGAGTGTGTGTGCAAAATTTGGCATCGACTGGGTTAACGGTGACTGAGATTAGCTGATAACGGACGGACGGACACACACACACACACACACACACACACACACACACGGACGGACGGACGGAGTGCAAAACATACTCTCTCTCCATGCCTTCGGCCTGGTGGAGACAATTAGACTGGACACAGATAGAAAGATACATTCAATCAGACCGGACACAGAGATGCATTCAGTCAGACTGGAGAGAGGGAGACACATTCAATCAGACCGGACACAGAGATGCATTCAGTCAGACTGGAGGGAGGGAGACACATTCAATCAGACCAGACACAGATGCATTCAGTCAGACTGGAGAGAGGGAGACACATTCAATCAGACCGGACACAGAGATGCATTCAGTCAGACTGGAGAGAGGGAGACACATTCAATCAGACCGGACACAGAGATGCATTCAGTCAGACTGGAGAGAGGGAGACACATTCAATCAGACCAGACACAGAGATGCATTCAGTCAGACTGGAGAGAGGGAGACACATTCAATCAGACCGGACAAGGGATGGAGAAACTAGAATGAAACCTGGTCAAAGAAATGTGTCGGAACAGCACACCATTTAAAAGTTACACAGGACATTTTCCAAGACACCTACAGTATATAAAACAAAATAAAAAAGCCTATTTGAAACATCTACACTCGTTAAAACATCTCCAAGTGTGGTACCAGAACCACTAACTGGAGAAACCTCTGTGTGTACAGTAAATTGTGGTGTGCCCAATATGAAAAATGTCATTTTTTCTTCCCCAAACGGTCCCTGAATTGCAGGGGTGTCAACCGGACTGTGGGATCAATTCACCTACTCTTTAACACATTCAGACCAACCGACGACCAACCGACAGGTTGCTACACACGTCCTTTTCACTGATATCAAACGAGAGAAAAAAAATGTCTTTCGTTTTTTTTTAGTTGGCCTCCAAGGAGCTCTCCGTGGTTTTGACCAGATAGATATACTAAGCTCTTCATTTGTGACTTAAGACATGCCTCTCGTTCAAAATATGAAGCGAGTCGATGATCAGCGACTTGATCAGCGAGGTAAGCAAGCAAAAATATCCGGAACGGAAGGGGGGGCGGCTTTACAGAGTAAAAGCGGACATATCTTCCCCGGCAAACCGAGCTTCTATTTTGAAAGAAATCCCGGCGCTGATCGTGTGAAAATATTCACATCCAGTTATTATCCAACTTAAAAAAAAAACAGCCCAGTGGCTTTGTGGTTTAGAGTGTCCGCCCTGAGATTGGGAGGTCAGGGGTTCAATCCCTGGACAATCTAACCTCATGTCCAGGGGGTGTAATTGTACACCAAGCTGTCCACACTACAGAAACAGGAGCTGGGCTCCTGACACATGAGGCTCAGGCTATTCTTCTTATTTTCTCTCTCCCCCACTTGCTGCGCCGGCAACGCTGCCGTTGTATTAACAGCAAATGCAATGGAGGGAGGCAGTTTGGTAACTAAGTACCCGCTGTGTCTAATCAGCCACAGCGAAGGTCGCACTGACCCAGTCTCACCCCCCGTCTGCCACTGAAGGCTGTGAAGGAAAGAAGCAGGGACCTTGCAGCAGATTATCACAGTCATTTATTGTCTTCTCGATAGTAAATATGAAAAAATAATCACACCCAAGTTATAGGGGCACTCTTATCATGTCGATTTGCTCGTCTAAATATGACGTACATTCTTCATTCATTCATTCGTTGTCAATGGGAATTTAATGGGAGTTTGTGTAAGAAGAAAATCTACACTAGTAGCTGAATATAGGAGGGGGTAGCGGCCCTCAAAAAAATATACATTTGTGACCATCACCGATGTGTTTGTGGAGCCGCTATCAAGTTGTTGTGTAATGAATAGGCTAAGAATGATGACCACCCTTAAGATCAGGCGACCGCCCCTAAGATCTGGCGACCGCCCCTAAGATCTGGCGACCGCCCTTAAGATCTGGCGACCGCCCCTAAGATCTGGCGACCGCCCCTAAGATCTGGCGACCGCCCCTAAGATCTGGCGACCGCCCTTAAGATCTGGCGACCGCCCCTAAGATCTGGCGACCGCCCCTAAGATCTGGCGACCGCCCTTAAGATCTGGCGACCGCCCCTAAGATCTGGCGACCGCCCCTAAGATCTGGCGACCGCCCCTAAGATCTGGCGACCGCCCTTAAGATCTGGCGACCGCCCCTAAGATCTGGCGACCGCCCCTAAGATCTGGCGACCGCCCTTAAGATCTGGCGACCGCCCCTAAGATCTGGCGACCGCCCCTAAGATCTGGCGACCGCCCCTAAGATCTGGCGACCGCCCTTAAGATCTAGCAAACGCCCCTAAGAGCATGGGCACTTCAGCAGTGGTAATTTTAATGTGCCAGTCCGGTGGATACGAACTAGCGACCTTCCGATATCAAGACTGCTCCGCAAACCGTTCGGCCACCGCTGCCTTTGACGTGGAAACCCTGCCATCAGACTCTATAATGCAAATGCAACTAAGCTTGTCCCGACTCCCGATCACGTTTCCTATGCTCCCGATCCGACTCCGATCATTTGAAAATGACGTGATCGGCTCCTGATTTCTGATCACGTGATGAGATCTGGACAACCCAAATAAGAACTGGCTCCCCCAACTGCATTATGGTCCTATGGTGGTCCTGGCCTTGTGTGTTTACTGTTTATGTCCACTGGTGTCTGTTTTTCTGTTTGTCTAGTAGTTTTATTTATGCGTCACATCATGCTGCTGTCAACGCTTCCATTTCCCTTCGGGGATTAATAAAGTCTCTGTCCACCTCTCTGCTCCATTCTCTCTTTGAAGTCAACTGACAGCAAGCTTCAAAGCAGAGAGAGAGTGAGTGAGTGAGTGAGTGAGTGAGAAAGAGAGAGAGAGACAAGAGATGCTGAAACTGTAATGCTCATGTGTTCATCGTCTTGTTGGAGAGCAAGACGTGTTGATAAACTATAATTTTCATGTTTTTCTTTTACAATTATTCCAGAGGACTTCTGGAGAGGCTGGTCTACTATTTGTTGTATTTCTTCCCACAGTTATGAAGATAAGAGAAAGCTGGGAGGGAGACACTGGAGAGAAGGCAGGATTTGAGTCTAGATCGGCTATAGAGGGAATATATACGCATGCAAAAAGTGAGTAGCAAATTGAGTGGCAAAGTGAGAGGCAGACAAAAAGACAGTCGGAAGAAAAGTAAATGGTGGTTGGGGGGGCGGGTTGTAATCGCTTGCCTGGGTCATTATAGGATGTCTGTGTCTCCAGGGTGACCGGGCCGGGAGAGGGGGTACTTCCTCTGGATAACCCTGGAGACAGAGACACACACACACACACAGGATCACTATAGAGACAACTGTAACCTGTATACGTCCAGAGGTTGTCGTGTTTTACAAATGTGTTTACAGTTCCTATTAACGCAGGTCTAGTGCAGTGGTTCTCAACCTGTGGGTTGGTCCCCACTCCCCAGATGACAGTAAGGTGACAATTCATGGACTCAAGACTTTTTAATATCTTAATCTTTTTTTATATAACTATAAAATTGTGTCAAACATTGGCCAAATTGTCAAAAAATATAAGAAAGATGAAACGTTTTTGAAAATAGGTGATCTAGATCCACTCATTTAAAGGTTTTATGACATTCATTTTCATTTATTTTTATTTTTTCTTTTCGGTTTTATGACGTCAATTACACCCAAAAAACCTGAACTTTGAACATTCAGTGGATTTTCTGTGGTCTGAAGTTTTCTTTGGGGTTTGGAGCTACTTTTGAGCTACAATGAAAACAGGCAACACAGTGAAACAGTGACATCTGCTGGCAAATCCCATTGACATATATGGGATTTGCAGTAAGTGATGTCACTTACTGCCGGCAAAGCAGAGCACCTGTTTGAGCCAGAAAATGACAGAAAATCTACTGAATGTTAAAAGTTCATGTTTTTTGGGTGCAATTGAGATTAGAAAACCTAAAAAAAAATAACAATTCCAAAACCTTTTTTTTAATGTCACAATCCCTTTAACACTATTCATCTGTGGAACCCAGTCAAGCTAGTAAATGTAATTCCTCAACTCCTACAATGCCAAATCAGGCAGGAAACCAGGCTAGGTTTTCTATCCTATCAGGAACCCTAGTACTGCTGGTTTCCTATCCTATCAGGAACCCTAGAATAGATCCCTGGTACGCCCCGGTGTTCCACCCCTCCTCAGGATCCCTTGTACTGCTGGTATGTATGCCATCACAACCAGGAGAGATCCTACCTTCAGTAGGAGAACTGCATGAGCTGACAGGAGAAGACCTCTCGTCAGGGAGGGGCTGGGGTGTGGCCGTGATATCGAAGCCGCCTCTCCCCTGCTTTTTGAGGGATCGCCTCTTCTTCTCCAACTGGGTGGCTGCCAGGCTGCGTAGGAAGTGTGTGCCTCTACACACATGAAACCAGAGTGGAACAGAGTCAAACAGCAGCGGATACGAACAGTAGTATGACATGCTCTATCAGAATCAGTTGCAAAAAAAAAAACTCAGTTTTGAGTTATTTGGACTATAACCCATTCTGACCCGAGATCAGATTCTAAAAATGTCTATTACATCCTGACAGTTTCATTATTAACCCATTCTGACCTGAGATCAGATTCTAAAAGTGTCTTCGATTTTTCAAAAATAGCAGACCTACAAGCTCGTATCGCGCCACTCGGTGGCGCGATATGAGCTTGTAGATCTGCTATTTTTCAATAGCTAAAGCATAACATGATGCCAACACCAAAATGGGTGCCCGGTCAGAATGGGATAATTAGCTTTTCATTGGTGTCAATATTATGTTGAAGGTTTGTCATATTGTAAATCTCCACATTCCAAAGCGTCACACTGTATTTAAATAATTAGATTTATTACCCCCCCCCCCCTTTTTTCTTTACAATCCATAGTATTACTCATAATACAGCAATCTGAAAACTGAATTTATTAGAGCATGTCATATAGTATACACAGTAGCTATATGTCAAGATCCACCCTGAACACCAACCCCATTCATGAGCATGATTTGATTCAGTTGATTAGTTGTTCAATCAATGACGCATACAGAGAACCAGCAGGAACTGCCTTCTAGTAAGATCCGTGAAAACACAGGGTTCATTTATCCATTTATCCAACTCTGTACGTCCAATTTGTACACACTAGAGTTAAATGAACACGAGGCTCTTTCTGTGTGCGTGTGCTACAGGTCGTGTCATGACCCTAAAAAAGGCACATATTGAATGTCAGGAAATGCTAAACAATATCATGACAATGTACTTCTGCGTCAACAATAGCTTTGGGTGTGATAGATTCGTTAGCAGTTCCTGCTGTGTGGTTCAGTGATTCAGCTTTGTCTCAATCAGAAATCCAATAGATTTATACCGTAATCACATTCCCGATGGTTCAATCAGAATCCAATAGATTTATCATCACATTCAGATGGTTAAAAGGCACAGCAAACTCTGTTACATCCCCATTAACCATTAAAAGACAATTACATTCCAGTAAGCACTGAGGGGGGGAAAAAGCGATTAATCTTTTAAGGCCTGAGAACCCACCATTATATAAGTCACCTCCCTCCCTCCACACAGACACACAGTCCCAGCAAACCTGCTCACCACCACCTCTAGCTCAAGCCCCTAACCAAGCCAACCAACACCACAAAGCATGCGCGCGCGCGCGCACACACACACACACACCATCATACACTAATACACACGGGGACACACACACTCAGACACACACGGACACACACACTCGGACACACACACACAGCGGTGCATTCCTGTGGTATGTTAGTACTGCAGCAGAGACTCCATTTGTCCCTCTGATTTATTACTTTAATATTGTCTGTCTGAACACAATATTATTATATACACAACTGCCATTACTAATACTACTGTGTCTGCACACAAAAAAATAATAATCATCATGACACGTGTGCGCACGCGATGACACACACACACACACACACACACACACACACACACACACACACACACACACACACACACACACACACTATAGAAGCGCAGCTAGGCGCTATAGACTGACAGGGGGGGGGGGGACCTCCACCCCAGTAACCACCAATGTAGCATCGACCTATAAATCCTATGGCGCGTTACGTTACGAGGCGACTAAATAACCTTATAGTACTACTAGTGCTAACTAAGTGCCATCACTCTCACTACTCCTATTATAGTGGCAGCAGCAGCAGAAGTGGAACAGTAGCAGTCTATCATGCAAGCTAACTCATTTAGCCGTCACTATAAGTTCACTTGTCGGTGCAGTGGAGCAGTAGCAGACTACTGCAGTGCATAGACCACTGAAGCCACTAAACGGCGCGTCTCCAGGCCTCTCTTTGCACCCTATAATCTCCTCCACCCACCATGGGGCCTGCTGGCAGCTCTGGGATCAGCTCCTACATGCCTCTCTCCACCCCAAGAGGGCTGGGGAGCCACACCATAATCACACCCATTAGAGCTAAAGCTATTCTGGTCTGTGAGTTTCTATTGTCCTGACGCAGACCACAGGTGGACAATGGAGCAACCGGGCCAGAGACAGAAAACAGACGTGAGGACAAAACAGGAGACGTACTGTCGTACAGGGGAAAAAAACAACATCATAAGGAAACAAGTAAAACAAATAAATAAACGCATAAATAAATGAAACAATACAACGAATAGAACACAAGACGGTCAGTAAATTAGAGGCAGACAGGAGACAGAAACAAGGGTTTTCTAAAGGAATGCATTGTGTTGGGAGGTCATCATTGCTTCAAGATGGTCGTCTCACAATACAGTAGTTATGTCTAAATACAGTACACATACTGGGCATATTTTGGTCATATTCTCATCGCATTTTTTGCAATAGGCCACAGTAACCATGTGATGCAAATAGTGATCTGCTAGCCTGGTGGTATGGAAGGTCATCTGTCAAAACTGGTAATGGAAACAGCAATGTGTGAATAACCTACATTTCCGAGTAGAATACTGCATATATTTATACAGAATGACTCAGCAGACTCTGGATTCGCTCCAGTCTGGAAACTCACATCAGTTCAAAAGTGCAGCGAGTTACTGCAAAAAGCTTATGGCGGTTTGCACACTGGTGCATTTCTTTTGGCTGCGTGTTACAGATCCTAAAGTAGTAGGCTTCCTGTCACGACTCACCAACAACAACCCGCTATAGACGACAAGAAGTGAGGTTGATTTTTTTTTTTACGTCCACTGAAATTTGCTCCGATATATGACAAAAATAAGAAGAGAAAACGCAACATTTTGATTGTTGTGGGATTATTGACCACAATATTACATCATAACCCAGCGATAGGAAACCCGGGCCCATTGCACACCCCGAGTATGACTAAAGAGCAACACTGCTGTCATGTTCAAAGGCAAATATCAATAATCATTATGTGACCCAACCACAGGATATCAAACAACAACATGCGCGCGCGCGCGCACACACACACACACACACACACACACACACACACACACACACACACACACACACACACACACACACACACACACACACACACACACACACACACACACACACACACACACACACACACACACACACACACACACACACACACACACACACACACACACACACACACACACACACACACACACACACACACACACCCACCCCCCACAGCCCCAGATCGAAGCCCCAGATGATCCCCGCATGCAGCACGGAGCTGGCTGTGTGTGGACCAGACCAGTGCTGAACCAAACCAGTGCACGACCAGTACTTACTCAAACATCCTGAGAACTGGTTTGTCCATATTAATATCCTCTAGGCTGCAGAAAAACACTGAGTTAAACACACATACTGTATACACACACACACTTGACTGCCTGGTTTACTGATTGAGTGATTGTTTTTTTTACTGACTAGCCTGCCTGACTGGACTACATTCTATGTTCTCTAACTTCTAACGATAAATGGATCACTGTCACTACCTTAAAGTGCAGTTTATTAGTACTTCCAACAGAAGTGACGTTTCCAGTGCCTGCCCCCATATGATAAGCTGATGAACATGGTGAGCCAAAAAAAAAGGGACATCACTTATGAGTCATCTCTTGGGTTAATGGTTCAGATGTCATTTTTATGATGCTCTCCTCCTAAGGCGATTATCTATAAGATGGATATATTGTAAATTCCAGTTTCTCAATGTGGACGATGGGGAACATCATACAGTATTTACTTCATGGGCGAGTCTACATATTGAAGATATGTATGGCCACTGCTTCTTCACCTGAAGCACTTATTTTATGCTTATAATGCCATCTCTGTATGTTCTGTTTAGTCTGATCGAAAGGGATGGCTTGACATGTCATTGCTGTTGGACGTACAAATAAATTGACCTTAAAGAGAGTTACAGTGTGCAGACCTTCTCTTTCACGATTGTCTTCCTTTTGTCCAGCACAGTCTGCTTTAAACGGTGTGTGGATGTGTGCATGACTAACTCCTAAAAGGAAATGATATGAATATCAATTAAACATAATGACTCATCAGCCCCACAATCATCATCTTCATCATTTCCACCACCATCTTCACAATTAGCATAACCATCTTCAAAATTGGAAACCGTTGCACTTGAGATGCAGAAAGAGAGATAAAGAGGGGGATAATAGAAGGCAGAGACTGTGAGATTAAGGTTGGTGGGGAAATAATATAGATAAGAGGATAGGAGAGGGTTACAGCAATCTGAATCACATACGGTACATCATATCACATAGCTTAAAGTGCTCTATCATCATCATGTCTCTCTTTTTCATTATAGAAAGATGAACATGAATAAACCTGTCGAGTTGTCCTTAAGAAAGGCACTACAACAAACTCCCATCCAATGCAGAGCAGCCGCCGCTCTGTGGCTAGCAATAGGAGACTGTGGTCGTAGAGGACAGTGTGAACGTGAAAACTGTGACTTTCGATGAATAACCCATTCTGACCTGAGATCAGATTCATACGAGGTTTCCGCCGGACACACACTGGTCTGATGAACCCATTCTGACCTGAGATCAGATTCTAAAAATGTCAGTCGCTTTTCGATTTTTCAAAAATAGCAGACCTACAAGCTCGTATCGCGCCACTCGGTGGCGCGATATGAGCTTGTAGATCTGCTATTTTTAAATAGCTAAAGCATAACATGATGCTGACACCAAAATGGGTGCCCGGTCAGAATGGGATAAAGTCGATTCCATTCATCCAAAAATGGTGTCATTTTGCCGACACTTACAGTACGAGTCTAGCTGGTTAACAGTTAAATTAATGCCTAGACTCAGAGGAAAGGGAAATGTGAGCGCTATATAGAGCATCAGATGATGTGGAGTTACTCACCAGTCATCCTGCAGAGGTCTGCTATAGGAACAGAGAGAAAGGAAGGAGGAAGCAGGAGGAATGTCCAAACACCGAGAGGAAAGGTTAGGATGGACGGCAGAAAATATGTTATGAAGAAGAGAGAAACAGACACAGAGAGAGAAGGACGAAGGGAGATGTAAAGAAAACAGACAAAGAACAAAGTTAAGATAAGAGATCGATAGTAAGATAGTGTTTTAGAGCATTTTAACCACATGGACCCAAGGTCACGATTCACTGCATGTCATGATCGGTGAACTGTGGACATCTGGTGAAAATAGAGGATCTAACAAGCATGTTCTCCAAAACGATTTGGTGTGTAGTGAGTGTAGAGGGAAACAGGGGGGTGTCTATATTTGACTCTGGTCAATGAAGTACAGTATGTACAGTATATGGTTTAAGTGGTTAAAGTGTATCAAAGAGCCAGTTGAGGTTAAAGCTACAGGACAGGACAGAGATGAACTCAAGAGACAGGCAACCGAAAGGCCGAAAAATAATCAAACTCAGATTGAAACGTCTATCCGTCTGTCTGTCTGTCTGTCTGTCGATCATGCCTCTTTTTCAAAAGGCAGCAAACTGGCCAAGAGAACAGCAAGCATACCATATATGGGGACTAGGTTGGTGGAGGGTGTGTAGAGCCCAGGATCACATTAGATGATTGACACAGGGGTGAAAAATGGGTTACAAAATCGTGGGATAAAAAAATATATATAAAAAAAAGAGAACAGCAAGCACAACAGAACCCGAATTGACAAACTATACAACAAAATAAACCCATCACAGACAAAAACAAACACAATTCTACAGACGAGACGAGCTATATTCAGGTATACTATAATATATTTGCGAGGCATACGCAATACATGTTAAATACAACACATGTATAGAATAACAAATGTTGTAGAGAATTACAAAACATTACTATTTTACTAACAACTTACATTTTAATATTTCATATCTTTTCCCCCTAAATGAATGCTAACAATTTTGTACTTGTGACAGTGTCACGCAAAAAGTAGCGAGAAGGGACGATCTACAAGCTACAAAATAGGACTACTTTGGATCCATGGAATTTTGTTCTTATCCATTGAGAAGTAACGGTTTGGGACATGTACAGTACAAGGTTTCCGCCTGACAGCAACAATATAATTGAATAGTCATGATTATCGTTATAATGACTTACTTGAAGCCTGTTCTGCTCTCTTTCTTGCTGGGCTGCAGTTCAGAGTCAAACTGAGGAGACTGGACTGTAGTGTCTGTGGGAGACGGACTGCACACACACACGCGCACGCATACACACACATACACACACACGCACACACCCACCCACACACACACACAGGGAGACTGTGAGCGGACGGGCCAAGGCAGTAAAGAGACAGAGAGTCAGTCTGGTGTCTAAACAACAGTTTCAGTCCATGAGGTTGGCTCAAACACAACACTTTCTCGCGTGCAGTAGACAGCCAACCCACTAGAACACACACAGCCACAACACTATGCCAAGATGAAGGTTCCGGCCAGTCAGTCCTACATTTCTGGGTCAGGTCAATTATTTAGTGCTAAGCAAAGTGCCTTATTGTGTGTGTGTGTGTGTGTGTGTGTGTGTGTGTGTGTGTGTGTGTGTGTGTGTGTGTGCGTGCGTGTGCGTGCGTGACACAGACCTGCTCTCCTCTGAGATAGAGGACGCTTTAGAAAAGAGTCGTGACTTCTTGCTCAGAGAGAGGGGCGATATGTGGTGACTGAGGAAAGAGCGCCCCCTACAGGACAACAACGAGGACGAGAGGTCGGGAAGGAGAGAAAGAGAGGAGGAGGGTGAGAGAGAAAGGAAGGAGAGGGGTATGGAAGTACATGGAGTGGGAGGGAGATATGTAGGAGAACAGAACAGGATGAGGAGCGTGAGAGGAGGAGAGCAGAGAATTGGAGAAGGAGAGAGAGGAGGTTATGAATGAGTGAGCAAGTGAGCAAGGGTGGGAATAGCAGGAGAGAAAGGGAGAGTACAAACAAAATAATGAAAAGAGAGGAAGAGGAAACAAGGAGAGAGAGAGGGGGATAAAGGAGGGGTGTGAAGGGAGGGAAAATACGGCAGTGGTTAGAAGAAACCCAACACCAATAGAAAACAACACCCATACTTTATACAGAGACAGACAGCACTATGTCTGTCCTACAGAGACAAACAGTAGCACATGTTTTTTGAGGAGTGAGAAGAATGCTTTCACAATACATTTTGAGGGACAGGAGATAAGAGGGGGCCGCAGTGGCTCAGGGGTAGAGTTGCCGGTTGGGAACCGGAAGGTTCCGAGTTCGATCCCTGTGCGCGCCGCTCACCCTGAGGTCGTGTCGAAGTGTCCTTGAGCAAGACTCTGAATCCCTAATTGCTCCTGATGTGCTGGTTGGTGCCTTGCATGGTTTCCTCCGCCATCGGTGTATGAATGGGTGAATGTAATGCACAATCTATGTAAAGGTGTGTGAATGGGCGAATGTAATGCACAATCTATGTAAAGGTGTGTGAATGGGCGAATGTGATGCACAATCTATGTAAAGGTGTGTGAATGTGTGTATGAATGGGTGAATGTAATGCACAATCTATGTAGAGCGCCTTATATTATTTAGTAATTTGTTTGTATGAAACTTTAGAACGCGGAGACAATGACGGGGCTGGAGCTCCTCTGGCTTACACCAGTAAGACTCCCTGAGGGCGAGAAGCGACCTCGCCCTAAAAAGGGTGAGATCGCGTGCACGCATCCGCCTGGGTGACGGCAGACTGCTGGGCGAGCGCTGGCGCTTTGGCATGGGGGGGGGGTCAGATCAACATATGGAATGAATTCTGTACTGGCCATATATGGAGCGTGTCTTGAGTGCACAGGGTTTGATGAGTCGACATAACGAATGTAAGAACAGGTCAGCTCCATAAGGGTGGCAGTGGGGGCAGTGTGCAGGGTTTGATGAGGTCAGATCATCATTTGGAATGTCAGACAAAGGCTTACTGTAGCAGATGCGTTCATATCCATAAATAAATAAAAACTTGTTACATTTCAGTCTCTCTCTCTATCATGATGGGTTCAAATCTAGTTCACCAACTGCTACTTTTCTGTCTCTCCCACACACACACACACACACACGACTTACGGGCTGATGGGGGTCTTGGATTCTGGTCCCGCAGTGTTCGGGGAGGTGACGGTGCCATTGGAGCCTCCGGAAGGCGACAGAGGAGCAGAAGGAGAGGATCTCATGAACATAGAGGGGTCGGAGGGCAGGGGGGAGATCACGCCGACCGACGAAGGAGACGAGGAGGAGGAGGAGAAGGAGGAGGTGGTGGGAGACACTGGGGACGAGGAGGTGGCGGGTGGGGGAGAGGAGGAGTCGGAGGTGGGAGAGAAGGGCGAGGGGGTGGAGGGGGGCGAGGAGTTGAGGAGGTCGGGGAGGCTCTGACACGAGGAGCGCCGCCTCCGGCGCGCCTCCTGCTCGCCGGTGGAGATCCTGCGGCGCTCCTTGCGGAGGTGCGGAGACACCTCGAGGAGGTCCGCCTGTCCGTCCTCGGCGCGCAGCGCCGTCTACGGGAGGACAGGAGGGACAGAATCTCAGTGTTTAACCCATTCTGACCTGAGATCAGATTCATACGAGGTTTCCGCCGGACACACACTGGTCTGATGAACCCATTCTCACCTGAGATCAGATTCTAAATATGTCAGTCGCTCTTCGATTTTTCAAAAATAGCAGACCTACAAGCTCGTATCGCGCCACTCGGTGGCGCGATATGAGCTTGTAGATCTGCTATTTTTAAATAGCTAAAGCATAACATGATGCTGACACCAAAACGGGTGCCCGTTCAGAATGGGTTAATTCAGAATACTCTCTACTAGCCCATTCTGGACGAGGACCCCTTTTGGTGCTTTAAGCGTCATGTTATGCTTTAGCTATTGAAAAATAGCAGATCTACAAGCTCATAGCGCGGCACTCGGTGCCACGCTATGAGCTTGTGGTCTGCTATTTTTTGAAAAATCGTGAAAATGTAGTGCAAATCTTTGAATATATATTCTTTCAGAGCGAACGTTTTTAACTCAAATCTTTGCTTCTGGGGGCGTCCCTGGAACAACATGTTTTCAGATGGGGGTCTGCAGCCAAATACAGAAAATTCTGGGGGTCCTTGACATGAAAAAAAAACCACTGACATAGAAACATGAGGTTTTTCAGAAAACTGGCATGATTTAGAAGACATGATTTAGAATCATCCTCCATCCATCAAAATGGGCCTAGAACTCGTTCATGTTTCGGTGAACAACATCAAAGCTTCGGTGATCTATTGTTTTCTCACTCAGCAGTAAACAAAAGATACAGTATAAGTGTATACAATGTATCTGTACATTTCTAAAGTTACAATTTCATGACTTTTAACCCATTCTGACCGGGCACCCATTTTGGTGTCGTGCTTTAGCTATTGAAAAATAGCAGATCTACAAGCTCATATCGCGCCACCGAGTGGCGCGATACGAGCTTGTAGGTCTGCTTTTTTTTTTGAAAAATCGAAGAACGACTGACATTTTAGAATCTGATCTCAGGTCAGAATGGGTTAATCAGACCAGTGTGTGTCCAGTGGAAACCTCGTATGAATCTGATCTCAGGTCAGAATGGGTTAAGATGGCCCAGGCCGTAGCGTAACGGTCTGGGCACCGGACTGGTGATCCAGTCGCGGTGTGCCGCGGGTTCGACTCCCGGACCCGACACAGCTTTTACCGCATGTCATCCCCCCATCTCTCTCCCGTTTCCTGTCAGCCTACTTTCTGTCCCTTAAAAAATCAATAAAAGGCGTAAGCCGCAAAAAATATCTTTAAAAAAAAAAAAAAAAAAAAAAAGAATGGGTTAAGATTGTCAAATATTCCGTAAGAATATACATATCACAATAATGTTTTCGTGGAACAATGTCAAACGACAATGCCAAGTGCTTGTCAAGGGACTGTGTTCTCTAATGACATGAATGAGTCTTGTACCTCATATAGAGTAAACTGCTGTTTGAGGTCTGCTTCCGTGCCCTTGTTGCTGAGATGTTTATGAATGATGGACTCTATGCCCAGCTGTTCCAGACTGTCTGTCAGGTCGTAGAATGAATCCTGATCTGGAAGCACTGCTAGAGTCTGCGTACACACACACACACACACACACACACACACACACACACACACACACACACAATTATCTTACTATACATGTATATAATGGCCAGGGGGGAGCCCGGATAGTAACTGTACAATAGACAGTTTAGGTTCTATATTAGACTGCACTTTACTGGTGACGTTCAAGTGTTGCCCGAGGGTTAAATTGAACTCTGAAAGTGTACAAGTGAAAGCAGTTCCACTTGTAAGTTAACCAGTGTTGTTTTTGTCGACTAAAACTAAGACGAAAAAATGACTACCATTTTTCACTGACGAAAACGTCCCGTCCTGCCCTGCCCTGTCCTGTCTGACACAGCTGTGCTGGCCTGAGCTGCTCGGAAGCAGCAGAGCTCTTGCTGGACAACAACCTGCTTATTGTCACTCATACCTCGGACACACGCGACCACTTACTGTAATGCTGCACTGTGGATACTAGTCGCTCACCACTGCTGGTGTGAAATACTCAGGTTAGGAATGTACAAATGGAAGCAATTATGGATGTACAAGGAGCCATTTAGTTCCATTTGTACATTCTCTGAATTTAATTAACGCCCTGTCTGTTGATTGATTGATCGAAATGTTTATTTCACAGTATGCAGAATGGGTACCTTTCATTATTTCACAGTATGTAGAATGGGTACATTCCATTATTTCACAGTATGTAGAATAGGTACATTTCATTATTTCACAGTATGTAGAATGGGTACATTTCATTATTTCACAGTATGTAGAATGGG
Organism: Protomyctophum parallelum; assembly: GCF_964188405.1. NCBI lineage: Eukaryota > Metazoa > Chordata > Actinopteri > Myctophiformes > Myctophidae > Protomyctophum > Protomyctophum parallelum. The sequence continues at coordinate 60,389,320 of NC_139699.1, forward strand.
TACATTCCATTATTTCACAGTATGTAGAATGGGTACATTTCATTATTTCAGTATGCAGAATGGGTACATTTCATTATTTCAGTATGCAGAATGGGTACATTTCATTATTTCAGTATGCAGAATGGGTACATTTCATTATTTCAGTATGCAGAATGGGTACATTTAAAACGAAAGCACAAGTCAATACAAAAACTGAACCATGATGATAAACACTAAACTTGTTTACAACAGGGTCCAGCTTTTTCAATTCATCAGAACATTTAAACATAGTACACACTTCTATAAAAAAAAAAAAGGAAATCATCATATAAAGAAAGTAAAAAAATAGGAAAGACAGTACAGTATGGGGAAAAAGGGGTGGTGTGGGGGGACTCTGACTTAACCCATTCTGACCTGAGATCAGATTCATACGAGGTTTCCACTGGACACACACACACACTGGTCTGATTAACCCCATTCTGACCTGAGATCAGATTCTAAAAATGTCAGTCGTTCTTCGATTTTTTTCAAAAATAGCAGACCTACAAGCTATCGATATGAGCTATCGATATGAGCTTGTAGATCTGCTATTTTTCAATAGCTAAAGCATAACATGATGCCAACACCAAAATGGGTTTTTATTTGCATTGTAATCCCCATAGGGGGATTTTAGATCGTATATGAGTGGCTGACCGTCACAAACGATACAGAGACACCTCCCTGACAATAACGCCGAGACAGCTTGTTTATTTTTGGACCACAACGCTTATATGAAACGATTTTAAGATGACCCCATCCCCATGTTATTCTCCATAGAGAAATGAATTCCATGAACTAGGCAGAACCAGGTGATGAGCGAGTGACGTCAGGGCTCTATGGAGTCCGTCTATGGAGGGTCACGCACAATATGCTCGACGAGTATATCTTGATCTGTGTGATTATGTTACGATCTGGTTATCCAAGCTTAGTAAAGGTTCAAAGTAAAAAATATTTAGGACGACCGTCGAACCGATTCTACACTATGGCTCCGAGACATGGACACTTTCAAAGAAATTAGAGAAACGGTTGGATGGCACTTACACCGCCTTATAATGAGAGCGCAAAATCTCTCTTGGAAGACCCCCCCCCCCCCCCCTCCCCCCAAGACTAATCTAATATACGGCAACCTTCCCTGTGTTTCTTCGCTAGTCCGATCCAGAAGAACACAGTTTGCCAGCCACTGCTACAGAGCTGACAATGAGGTTATATCTTCCCTTCTTCACTGGAATCCTGCCTCAAAGCATGGCCGAGGTAGAACACTGTCGTTCCCTGATGTCATCGCTAGGGACACATGCATCAGTAAGCAGGAACTGGGAATAGCAATGAAGGACCGGAAAGTCTGGCGTGACATTGTGAAATCCATGATCTCGACCAAGGTCAAAAAATGATGACGATGATGTTTCACCGAAAAGTTGTACCATGTAATTATTTCTGTGGTTTCTAGTAAACTAAACACGTGGGAGCTATGCTGTTGTGCAGACTGTTATTCTTTTGAACGGATCATGTTTGGTGGTCATCATGGCTGGGAGAATGCAGGGGTTAAAGGTTAAAGGGCAAACCTTGTTTATGAGGGTCATCGTGAAGATCAGGAGTTCAGTGTCCGATCCGTTCCTCTCTTCCAGAATGTCTGTTAGATATGACCACGACTTCATACCTACACACACACACACACACACACACACACACACACACACACACACACACACACACACACACACACACACACACACACACACACACACACACACACACACACACACACACACACACACACACACACACACACACACACACACACACACACACACACCTGTCAAACAGCACCTGATGATAGTCTCACCATGGCTGGAAATGTTATTGTACCGATCCATTCATCGCGATAGATGTTGGATACTCAAAATGACACCATTTCATTCTCTGAATGTGAGCATACCTCTCTTGCTGTCCACAGTGTTGACAGCCTGGATAAGCAGAGGGCTGTTGGGTTCTGTGTATTCTACAAACACTATAAGTAACTTCAATGCCGTCTTCACTACTAGCCGAGACTGACAGAGAGAGAGAGAGAGGAGAGAGAAAAACAGAAAGAGAATGTAAGAAACGGCAGACCACCACTAGATGGCGACACCACACCACACACAACTAAAGTAAAGTCTCAAGTCAGTTCAACAGCTCATAAACACTGGATGTCCCTGAAGGCTTGTCAGGAGGTCTTAGCTGTTTTCTATTTGTGTACAGTTGACGTGTATTGTAAGTTCGAACCACTTCTAAATACAGTGTTCAATATCAAGGAATGACAGCTGCTACAGAGGTAAACAGCTGTTGCTTTCACTTCTCTGCTACAGAAAACTTTCATGTCTGCCACTAACCAGTCAAACACCACACATGGGTGGGTCAGTCAGTCACTCACTCACTCGGCTACCAGTCAGTCAGTCACTCACCAGACTACCAGTCAGTCAGTAACTCACCAGGCTACCAGTCAGTGAGTCAGTGAGTCGGTGAGTCAGTCAGCCAGCCAGCCAGCCAGTAACACACCAGGCTACGAGTCAGTCAGTCAGTCAGCCAGCCAGTCAATCAGTAACTCACCAGGCTACCAGTCAGTCAGTCAGTCAGTCAGTAACTCACCAGGCTACCTACCAGTCAGTCAGTCAGCCAGCCAGCCAGTCAGTAGACTGGAACTCACCTATGCTTTTTATGGCATAGACATATATGAATAGAGACGGCACCGGATTCCTCCTCCCATCCACTTGCATTAAGTTGCTCTAAAGCACATGAGGCGATTTCACTCCTCCTTCCGGGTAGGAAACAGAGTACATTCTGGGATGGATTGCCCCAATAACATGAACGCGCTGGCCGTTGACTATCATTGCACCGTTTGCGCGCGTTCACGTATGAAACATTCGTTCACGTGCCATGGGCCCAATAACATGAACTGATAGTCAACAGGCTCGAGCTGCAATGACAAATCCGTCCACTATGTCCATTTCGCCTCAGGGTTTCCTCCGGGTGCCGTCTCTATTCATATATACTCTAAGCTCCCGGCAGGATCCGCCGGGAGAAACTATGCGCAGCTGCTGGACATGAGAATAATGAATTAGAGCGACAGAGAGAGAGAGAGGAGTGTGTGTGGGTGTACATGTGTGGGCGTGTGTGTCAATTTGACAAAGGTGCAGACGATCAGAAATCAGCAGAGAGTAAGCGACGTTTGCGCTACTCTATGCCGAATTGAAGTGGACTCGGACCCAGACCTTTTTCTCTCCCTGGAAATAAAAACGTCTGGGTTTACGAGGCTAGTCAGTCAGTCAGTAACTCACCAGGCTACCAGTCAGACTGTATAGCCATTGGACAGTCTCTGGGTGGTTAATAACTCCGTTCATCCCATCAACAAACAGCATGATCTGACTCAACGCTGGTACAGACAGACAGAGAGAGAGACACACACACAGACAGACAGACGGACATAAAAAGAGACAAGACAAGCACATATAATCATTTAATCAGCTCCATGCGTTTGCAGATAAAAGCGGTAACATGATCTAACTGAGAAGAAAAAAAATATTAAAAACTGATTCAAGGGAACTACTAGAGCAGTGGTTCCCAAAGTGGAGTCCGGGGACCCCCAGGGGTCCTTGAGGGAGTTCCAGGGGTTGCCCAGCTAAATGATAGTTTGGAACCAAATGGACCATTATGTGTCTGTAACTCTGAGGGTGTACAAATGGAACCAAATGGACCCGGTAGTTCCATTTGTACAATATAAATGGGGGGTCCCGGAGATACTAATGCATGTCAAACTGGGGGTCCTTGAAATAAAACGGGTTGAGAATCCCTGCTAGAGCCGTAAAAATCTTCTTAACCCATTCTGACCGGGCACCCATTTTGGTGTCAGCATCATGTTATGCTTTAGCTATTGAAAAATAGCAGATCTACAAGCTCATATCGCGCCACCGAGTGGCGCGATACGAGCTTGTAGGTCTGCTATTTTTGAAAAAAATCGAAGAGCGATTGACATTTTTAGAATCTGATCTCAGGTCAGAATGGGTTAATCAGACCAGTGTGTGTCCAGTGGAAACCTCATATGAATCTGATCTCAGGTCAGAATGGGTTATGGGGTATAAGAGAAGATATCTTTTCAAATGGGGGTCCGCGGGCCAATAAGTGTCAATTTGGGAGTCCTCGACATGACAAAGTTTGGGAACCAGTGCACACGCCTGCCCAGTGCCCACACAGCACACTACCTCTCAGGATGTAGTTCTGGTAGTTGTGGTCAGCTTCAGTTCCTACTTTGATAAAACAGGTCAGGCCTTCAGACGCTACAAACTCTGGAACCAAGTCCTTATCATCCTGACAAACACAGGGACAAAACATAAACATAGTAATTATCATCATCATCATCATTATTATTATTAACACTAGTCACTTGTACGTGCCCGTCGGCCACCGGCCTACTTGGGAACGATGCAACTTGGGAACCTAATAATACCAGTTGTCAACTTGTCATAGCACCCGTTTTAACTGTCTGTCTGTGTCCCTTTTGTGCCCATACTGCAATAGCGGTTAGCATAGCACCCATTTTTACTGTCTGTCTCCCACATGGATAAATTGGAGATCTCTGTATTATTATTATTATTATATCTGTCTGTCTGTGCGTGAAGAGTGCAAACTGACTGTGAAATGTGGACTGATTAAGTAATCAATTGGCAGGTGTGGTTGGCAATCAATTGGCTGAGGCAGAGGCTGGAAATTGCACAGGTGAGGGGATTTAGGCTGATTAGGCCCAACTGGCAGAGCCTGCCCTGTGGGGGTGTGGAACGCGTGTGTCGAATATGAAGCTGGTGGGGCAAACGGTTCTCGAGTTACATGCATTACACACACACACACACACACAGACGTGGCACATTTATAGTAGGATTATTAGTATTATTCTCTATTCTCATACTCTGTCTGGTCAATCTATTCTAGGGATAGTGGATAAGGACATTATGTTATTGGGAGCTAGGTGGAAACATTAAGTCTGACTATATAGTGTAAACTTCAGATCCTGTCAAAAGATTCTCTCTCTCTCTCTCTGAGGACACGGGGATCAAAGGACGCAGTTATTTCCTGTGGCTACACTGGTGGCGCAGGAGAGAGAGAGCACACACACAGCGAGATACAGAGAGGGAGGGAGAGAGAGAGAGAGCGAGAGAGAGAGAGAGAGAGAGAGAGAGAGAGAGAGAGAGAGATCACACACACAGCGAGATACAGAGAGGGAGGGAGAGAGAGTGAGAGAGTGAGAGAGAGAGAGGTTATTGTGAAAGAAGTGTAGAAATATAACAAAGCTGGAGAGATGGTGTGACAACCCATTCTGGGCGGGCACCCATTTTGGTGTTAGCATCATGTCGTGCTTTAGCTATTTAAAAATAGCAGATCTACAAGCTCATAGCGCGTGGCGTGGAGCTTGTAGGTCTGCTATTTTTGAAAAATCGAAGAGCGACTGATATTTTTAGAATCTGATCTCAGGTCAGAATGGGTTAATCAGACCAGTGTGTTGTCCAGTGGAAACCTCGTTATGAATCTGATTTCAGGTCAGAATAGGTTAAGAGATGGAGATGTGAGGAGAGACAGGAGTAGATGCTGTGTACCTGAAACAGCTGCTTGAGGGAGAACAGAGATCGACGTAGCTCTGGCCCGTGGCTGTTGTACAGCTTCTCTGGAAAAAAACAGAAAGAACATATTTTCAAATTACAGTGAAACACTGTACAGTGTTACATCCGTGTTGACTGTTCAGTGTTTCTGTTCAGTCAATGAAAACACAGCTTCACAATGATATAACGCCCTGCCAGCATGTTAGTGTACTGTGTGTTGTTCTTTGCATGCGTGCTGCTGGTCTGTAAATATACAGTATAAATATACCGCTATCATTTTCACCCAGTTTAGTCACTGGTAATTGTATTGCAGGCGGGTACTGCAGTCTCTGCCACACACACACAAACCTCCGTTGCCATGGACACCAGCAGTCATAACATAACAGGAAGTAGTTGTTGAATGAAGCGAGTCATTTAGAGTGGTTATGTCAGATGTCTGTTATCAGAAACACTTAATCAGCAGAAATGACAGCGCACACACACTGAGTCACGTTTATGTCAGTCGTTTATGTCAGTCGTTTTGGCAAAAATAATCTGTTATCTTTAAAACGCTAAAATGTGTAGAAACGCTGAAAATGAAAAGATAACAGTGAAATTGGCATGTTACGACACCATTCAGATAAAACGGGCTCTTTTATAATAATAATAATTCACACACACGTGTGTGTCTGTGTCACACACACACACACACACACACACACACACACACACACACACACACACACACACACACACACACACACACACACACACACACACACACACACACACACACACACACACACAGGAAAACACAAATTAGTTATAGAGTATGGTCAGCAAGAATTAAACAGAAGATAACTGTCTTTATTATTATTATTATTAGCAACAGTATCTTAGTTTAATGACTGCATCAGACACAGCCACCAGACGTGGTTCCTTTAAATGAGGCAGGAATTCCACATTTGAATCTATTTCCTGGTAGTTTCTGACAGAGGTCAGGACCCCTGACCTCTGGTAGTTTCTGACAGAGGTCAGGACCCCTGACCTCTGGTAGTTTCCACAATGAGACAGACCAGTTTGTCACTTCAGGTTATTAAGACCACGTTGACAGAGATGTCCTACAGAGACATCTCTGTAGGACTGTTTGTGTTAGGACAACGTTTGTGCACTCACACCAAAAGCTAGACATATCGTCCCTAAGAAATAACAAAAGTAGGAGATCTACAAGCTGAAAAGGAGCATTCCGTGCTTTTGAACCTGCTACTTTTGATACTTCTGTGTGACGCTGTAGTATGTTAAAGTATAGGGTGAAAACAATAATAACATTATATCATTAAAACATTATAATTATATTATATTGTATTGTGACCCTGTAGTGTGATAGAGTATAGGGTGAAAAGGTTAGAATATGGAGATAAGGGGTTGTTCAGCCCAAGAGCAATGACCTGGTCAGTTCAGAGCAATGACTTGGTCAGTTCAGAGCAATGACTTGGTCAGTTCAGAGCAATGACCTGGTCAGTTCAGAGCAATGACTTGGTCAGTTCAGAGCAATGACTTGGTCAGTTCAGAGCAATGACTTGGTCAGTTCAGAGCAATGACCTGGTCAGTTCAGAGCAATGACTTGGTCAGTTCAGAGCAATGACCTGGTCAGTTCAGAGCAATGACTTGGTCAGTTCAGAGCAATGACTTGGTCAGTTCAGAGCAATGACTTGGTCAGTTCAGAGCAATGACTTGGTCAGTTCAGAGCAATGACTTGGTCAGTTCAGAGCAATGACCTGGTCAGTTCAGAGCAATGACTTGGTCAGTTCAGAGCAATGACCTGGTCAGTTCAGAGCAATGACTTGGTCAGTTCAGAGCAATGACTTGGTCAGTTCAGAGCAATGACTTGGTCAGTTCAGAGCAATGACTTGGTCAGTTCAGACTCAGAGCAATGACTTGGTCAGTTCAGAGCAATGACCTGGTCAGTTCAGAGCAATGACCTGGTCAGTTCAGAGCAATGACCTGGTCAGTTCAGAGCAATGACCTGGTCAGTTCAGAGCAATGACCTGGTCAGTTCAGAGCAATGACTTGGTCAGTTCAGAGCAATGACTTGGTCAGTTCAGAGCAATGACTTGGTCAGTTCAGAGCAATGACTTGGTCAGTTCAGAGCAATGGCGTGGTCAGTTCAGACTCAGGGAAATGACTTGGTCAGTTCAGAGCAATGACTTGGTCAGTTCAGAGCAATGACTTGGTCAGTTCAGAGCAATGACGTGGTCAGTTCAGAGCAATGACTTGGTCAGTTCAGACTCAGAGCAATGACTTGGTCAGTTCAGAGCAATGACTTGGTCAGTTCAGAGCAATGACTTTGTCAGTTCAGAGCAATGACCTGGTCAGTTCAGAGCAATGACTTTGTCAGTTCAGAGCAATGACCTGGTCAGTTCAGAGCAATGACCTGGTCAGTTCAGAGCAATGACCTGGTCAGTTCAGAGCAATGACTTTGTCAGTTCAGAGCAATGACCTGGTCAGTTCAGAGCAATGACCTGGTCAGTTCAGAGCAATGACTTGGTCAGTTCAGAGCAATGACTTGGTCAGTTCAGAGCAATGACCTGGTCAGTTCAGAGCAATGACCTGGTCAGTTCAGAGCAATGACTTGGTCAGTTCAGAGCAATGATTTGGTCAGTTCAGAGCAATGACTTGGTCAGTTCAGAGCAATGACCTGGTCAGTTCAGAGCAATGACCTGGTCAGTTCAGAGCAATGACCTGGTCAGTTCAGAGCAATGACCTGGTCAGTTCAGAGCAATGATTTGGTCAGTTCAGAGCAATGACGTGGTCAGTTCAGAGCAATGACCTGGTCAGTTCAGACTCAGAGCAATGACTTGGTCAGTTCAGAGCAATGACCTGGTCAGTTCAGAGCAATGACTTGGTCAGTTCTTGGTACAGCAGCAGACTCTCGATATGCTCTTCTAGATTAACCACATTAACCACGACATCCCTATTTTGAACAAAAAGGCAAAAAATGCTTTTAATTTTCACTTAAATAAAGCAAATTAAATAAAAGCTAATCCAGAAGCTCGTGCACAACCGCTTGCAGATTGGCTGTTCTTGAATAGCCCAAGTATATCATAGTGCTCAACTGGTTAGCATTTCAAATTCATCATTTTGTTTTTATGAATTTGTGACAACGAAATGGTCATAAACTGTGACCTTTAAAACATAAATGTTATTGTTGGTTGTCTTTTCATGATGTGATCTCCACACTTCTAATGAATCTGTCCATCTTCTCTCATCTGTACTTTGGCTCTTATCATGCTTTTTGTACGATCATAAGAATATGGTCTGACCTGACCAGTGACCACTACATTATGCAACCCCTTTACACCTCTCTACTGATCATTTATTGATCCAGACATTATTCTTGTTGGACTTGGACGTCTCTCTCTGGATAAGAGAGTCCACTCATAGATGCACATGAAACAGCCGAGTAAAGATAAACAGCCCTGAGTCTCAGAGAGGTCATGAGAATGAGCGCGATATCATTTTAAGTTCTATCAACATTGCTGGCTGGTTGTGGACTGGGAGCAGCCGAACATGACAAGGAATTATGGTGTTGAACACACACACACACACACACACACACACACACACACACGCCCACTGTTCCATTCATGTTATCGGAAGTCAAAATTGACCAGAGCACAGGAACACAGCAGTGTTTGTGTACATACAGTACGAGCGTGCATGCAGGTGCATGTGTGTCTGGGTGAATGAGTGAGTGAGAGGAAGAGGAAGAGGAGAGAGAGAGAGAGAGATAAATCTTGATCAGAGCAGCAGGAATGCTTGTATTGCTTACATAAGACTCACTGACTTTTGACTGACTGTTGACCGACTGCATGCTCTGACTGGTTTGTTGATGAAAGGAAATATAAACCTTATTCCAATCCTGACCTGTGAACCTTAAAACAGGATAAAACAACAGCGATACTGGGATGTTCCGGCTGGATACAGACGGATACAGAACCACAGCAGCAGGAAGACCGGCATTCACTACATCTACGCTGGTTTTCAACACATTTATTCTGCATTTGAGCCACGGACCACCATTTGATGGGATTTAAGCCTTGCCCTTGCAGACCCAAAACTAAAGAATAATGTCCACATTTCCATGCTGTATTGATGTTGTCAATGTGTTGGTAACATGGTACCATAGGAGAGATAGCAGGCCAACATTCAAAATAAAAAAAACTTATACATTCTCTAATTGTGTAGACTTCCTGTAAATTAAGTAATGCAGATGTTTAACAATAATTTAACTCTTGAGTGTAAAATGAAACGGGTCCCTTACGGGTCCATTTGGTTTCATTTTACAATCTCAAGAGTTAAAGATCTAAAAAATAGTTAATTTGGTTACAAACTCTCCATCATTTAGCTGGGGACCACCTGGAACCCTGCCAAGGTCCACTGGTGGTCCCCAGACCACTGGTTGAGAACCACTGCTATAGATGAGTCCTGACTTCTGAGAGTGTACAAATTGTACATTTGTACACTTGAGTTAAAAATGAAAATGAGAAGTGCAACATATCATAGTATGCTGTACAGTAGTTACAAAAGAAAGTACATACATACATGCATACATACATGCATACAGACAGTACATGGTGTACAAAACTACCGATGCAGTAGTTGCTGACAAAAGATATGAGCGGTGATAACAGTCTGACGGTCTGACCCATTATGTTGCGTTCACACGAGCAGACGAAAAAGATTCAAAGATACACAGCATATTTGTAGCTTTGTATCCGAAGTTGAAACTATAGCTCGACTTTTTTGTAGCTTCCGCGGAAGCTACAAACGCTGGATGTACAGTATCTTTGTATCTTCATGTCGCTGGATTACATTGGAAATGAATGGTAGACTGTCTTGGTAGACTATATCTTTGCATCTGCCCGTTTGAACCCAACGCAGCAATAAGACTGATGAGGCTGAAGGGACAGCACAGAAGACAACTCATACTGTACTCCATGAGCAGCTGAGAGGCGGGTGAGACAGACAGACAGACAGACTTAAAGAATGAAATCATCATATACACGTAAGAAATAATGTGTACAGTGTATAGAAATAAAGGCTGGGGGGGGGGGGGACTTTTACTCTTTTACAGGGGTCAGTTTTGAATTGCAGCTGCCCGCAAGTGCTCTTTGAGAGCGGTTTTGAAGTGTTTGTAGGGCATTCCACATTTTAGTGGCATAGGAGTGAAATTAATTTAACCCCTTGTTTGAGACGAATCTGGGTTGAACGTGGTTTGTGGACTTCGTTGACATTAAGGGGAGGTACATGGATATCTTAGTGGTGTAGCGAATCTTAGACCAGGCCCATTCAGTATTTAAGTCCGACGTCATTTTGTAGTGCTACGTTATGTCCGGGTCCAAGTGGCACCAGCTCCCGTCCGCATCCCATTGTAAATAGAATATCTAAACGCGTGAATCTTTTTAAATTGACGTTATTTTTCAGAAAGGAAGCCATAGAGGGTTAAAATGGGTCTTAATGCTTCCAACTCGAGTAGAATTATTAATGTTTTGTACAAGTGTCCATGACAACAAAAATATATGATGTGGAGACAATAAAGACTATTATTATCATTATTATTGAAGGTGGCAACAGTCCATTTGCTTGGTAAAATATTTCGGGGGATATTTAGAATGTGTGCAGGCTTGAGTATGTTGAATCTAGTTTGCATTAATGAGGATTTAGCTGACACAATCAAATAAAATGGCGATAGTATTCCATGTGGGGCAGACGGCCTGTCACAGCCAGATTTTGGAGAGCAGCGCAGCTTTGTTGTTGCGAGGAAAGCGGTAAAATTAGACTTTCGTGGTTGTTTTCGTCTCAGATTTAGTCCGACGGAGCGTCACAGTATAACTCCATGGGGACACAAAAGCGACACAAAAGTAGGACCCGGAAGTATCTCAGGAGGGGGCGCTCACGTCACAGCTAAAATACTGAATTGCAAGATGCTGTACTCTGTAGTGAACCCTAAGCCATTTCCAGCCTATCAAAATGAGTGGGGGTGAGGTGGGTTCTGGGAGTAAGGCCAAGTAGTAGTCTGACCAGTTTGTTTTTAGGTTGTCTGGAAACCTGTTTTAAAGGCCATTGAGGTGATGTGGTACCATGAGGTGCATGCATAGTCGAAGAAACCCTGTATGAGGGGGAGGCATATTTCTTCTGTGTAAAGGTTATCAGCACATTCCTGAGTCAGACAAGATGAGCTTAGTAAAGTCTGATTCATATGGCAACTACAAAAAACAGCCAATCTACAAGCTCACACAGTGTCGCATCCCGATGCGTTGTGAGCAGGGTTGGGAGGGTTACTTTTAAAAAGGAATCCCCTACAGTTACAAGTTACTTGCTAAAAAAATGTAGTCAGTAACGTAATCCCGATTACTCCATTTAAAAAGTAACTACAAGTTACTTTCAGTTACTTTTGGATTACTTTGAAGTAAAACTCAATTTAATTAGATAATACAAGTTTTACCATTGATAGACAAGAATGTTGAGCCTATGCAATTAAGATAAGGTCATTTAATTGTTAAGAATTTGACCTCTCTGAACAGTTACATTACTGTAGAGTCATTGTGTCAACTTATAACGGATCATAAGAAAAATGCATCTTGACCTACAGAACCATTTTGATTGTTTGATCGACAACAACCAACAACTTTGACAACCAACAACTTTGACAACCAACAACTCCATCCATGTGTGGTCAAAGTGGCAAATAAAAACTCTTTTTGACATTCCTGGCTGACACTCATTTAGATAGACATGGCATGAGTTTAAAACATTGACTAGACAGTAAAGACTCATTTATAATAGTCTACAAAGAACTCAGCCCTATACAATTATATTTATAACCCGTAGGCTACTCTTTAAAGGTATATTCAGTGATTTCACTTAATTCAAATATCACTTATTTTTTTGTTTTGTTGTGATAATCCTCCCTACTATAGAGTGTGCTGGCCATATAAGGAGTTCCTCCCTGCCCCCAGTTAACCCCTGGGGGTCAAAAAACCTTAGGTTTCGTTTTTGACTCTCTATCCTGATTGGACGAAAGGCTGGGTCCCACAGCCAAAAACGAAACCTAAGGTTTTTTGAGTGAAATACTGAATATACCTTTAAATAAAAAGCCTCATTGTATTTGACCTAAAAGAGAAGACTGCGCTACCCATTATTTATCCCCAATCCAATATATCATAATACATAAACTGCAGAGATACTAGATAGGAGAGCATATATTATATGCTCTCCTATCTACATAGTATCTCTGCAGTGTTGCCTGGTCTGATTATTATAAGCCACATTGGGCTTATTTTTCTGAAGTTGCTTGTAAATAATGGTAGAACGGTTGTGAGCTTGTAGATCTTCTATTTTCAAATAGCCAACATATATAAATATGCACATTGTTTAATGGACGATATATATAGCTTTGAAGTGCTCGTGTGGCCTTTTATAGTCGCTTCTTTTGGGCTTGTTTTCATAGACCTGGTTGCTTATTTCTCTCGCAAATTGGCAACACCGCCCTGACGCAGCAGCAGCCTCCACTGTGAGGATTTTACACAGAGTCAGAGAGGTGCGCGCTGCGCTCAACTCCAATCCATTCCGTTTGGTGTTATAATAATTTATAACTTGTTTGTAAAATTAATGAGGGGAAGGGGAGAATGTAATCCTCATGTAACCCCCGTTACAACACCCACGTTACTGTAATCCAGATTACACATTTTAAAATGTACTCTTAAGACGTTACCGTTACGTTTTTCTTTTACTCCTGGTTGTGAGCGTGTAGATCGTCTACTTCCGCATCGATCAAGCCTCAGAATGACATGAAAGTGCCGAGTGCGACGGAACAGAGGAGCAGCGAATGAGACGGAGCCTCAGAACCCGGGAGTTTGAGGTCACACAGTCTCCCTGGCTTACTGCTGGCTATTGGCCCGCCCACAATGTTTCCCTTACCATAACCACAACAAACCCATGACTATACTTAGACTGGCTCTGTTGGTCAGTCGTCGGTTTACCCATTATGGTCCAAACACAACATAATGGTACAGATACACGTTACACGCCGAGTGAGGAGACTTCACTGGAACCGGATGGGGAGTCGCTGTGTTAGTGATTCCAACGGGGTGGGGGTGGCGCCCGTCAGCAGCACCGCGTTTACAGATACTTCCTCCCGGTGGGGTCTGCTCACTGGCAGGTGAGCCAGTAGAATTATGTGGGCGAGATTAATAGGAGTAATAATGACTTAGTAATGGGAGGGAAGACGGGGGGGAAGAACCCCAGTAGTTGACTGGTTGTTCTAGGCAGCTCCCTGAAGACTGTACGTGTGTGTGAGGTTGAAGTAGGTCCTAGCGTTGGAGGATATGCAGCTCTGTTGTTTCCTGACAGGATGCTGGAGCTGTCAAAACACAGATGCCTCACTGCGGACACAAGCCAACAGCTCAGAGGAACGTGAGTGTGTGTGTGTGTGTGTGTGTGTGTGTGTGTGTGTGTGTGTAAGGGAGAGAGAGAGAACCATAAACCTAGACCTAAACATTTACAACAACTCCTGCCACACACAAAACAGAACACACACACACACATTAACAGTGACATTCCAGGCAGCAGCCAAAGAAAGAGACCTCCGTTTACTATATCTCAGCAGGCAGACACACACACACACACACACACACACAGTCAGTCCAGTCCCCGAAGGCCGACAACACAACACACATGCATCCACGTTACCCTCAAGTCCTAACTATTACGAGAAGCATAATTTGAACACCATAGATTTCACTGTGTAGTTTATGAATTGAACACATTGATAAAGTGTTCTGCTGCGTTTCCAATTGCTGCGGATGTGAAGGCATCCTACTTTCCATTGGTTCAATATTTTCGAAACACACAGACATAAAGGGTGTTCAATAACACCGATTCATGTAAAAACCTCAATAACCTCAAAAATGGAGTTAGGTGGCTTCCTCCCGACAGCACCGATATGGAACGTCACCTACTATCAGTAAATTGCAAATGAGTTTCAGCACGTTGTTCCCCGGAAGGGACATGCAGGCCACAGTCTAAAATATTAGCACAACTTTTGTTCAACATTGACCACCTCATCACATGGAACTATCTTTGGGGCATAGTGATATGGACACAAAAAACATAGTTCCGTGTGAATAGAGGGGTAAAAAAAATGAATGAAATTTGCACTACCTGTATATGGTTGAAATAGGTCAACAATACAAATGACGCTACTGTAGTTTTGTGAATTAATTTACTTGTAATGACCACAAAATGACCGGAACTACTTAATATTTCAACAAAACCAGAGCAGAACTCGGGCAATCAATTAACAGTTTGACTGCGGAAAACGATTTACCAGACTTTTAATCAACCCCCCTTCACTGCCGAGATTGTTGTATTACCTTTAGAGCATACGCTGAATTATTTGGGCTTTTAATCCGCGAAAATCGAGCGAAAAAAGCTTCCCCCGTTTGTTATGAACGGCCGGACCACCCGCCATCTTGGTACACCCGGAAGACGCAGCACAGGAGCCTCCTCCATGAGGCGTTGAACCCCATTCGTTTGCATTGGCCTCAATTTCCCAGAAGCCCTAGCAGCCCACAGCATGTGACGATTTCCGGTTTCATCATCCAAACAGATGCATCTACTCTCTTTCTCTGCGGCGAAGAAGGATTTTCTATTTATTTTTTACATTGCGGCGGATTAAACACATAAAACAAGTCGCGTATGTCCGATATGGCAGCGACATTAACCTGGAGTAATCCATTCAAAGCACGGAAACTGTTAATACAGTTGCAAGTTGCAACCACTATATTAATGGAAAGTATTTCAAAATTCTGAACTATCCCTTAAATACACATACTTGGGGCCCTATACCCCTTACCCCTAAACTTATTTTCCATTTTTTACTACTTTAAAAGATTTTTAAATAGTTCACCTAGCTAATCTACATCGATCTATGTTCAGTTTATCATTTATTTTTTAAAGATTTGTTTTTGGCTTTTCTGCCTTTATTGATAGTATCAAGTGAAGACAGACAGGAAAGAGAGAGAGAGAAGGGGAGAGACATGCAGAAAAGGTCGTCATGAACGGGATTCGAACACACGACTCGCTGTCAGGCCAGAGCCTATTATGTGGCATGATGATCCTGGACCACTAGGCCAGCGGGCGCCCCAGTAGATCATCTATTTGAACTATTTTAAAATAGTACAAAAAATGACAAATAAATTTAGATAAGGTGTAGCTGTTAATGTCTGTTATATAGACTCAAATAGAACTAAATGTCTGTCCTACAGAGTCAAGCAGCTCTAAATGCATACTTCTTTATAATCTTTTGGTGGCATTTCCACCACGCATCTGGTGGTTTTACTTACTAAAAACTACACTTTGGGTTAAGTTAGGCCACAACAGGCAAACAGTTTTCACAAGACAATAACTGTGTATGTATGTATGTTAACATGAACATTTGGAAAAGTGATTAACGGTCTGCTATTTCAAAGCGTAAAATCTCGTAGTGCCCATAGAAGGACAGAAAAACAAACAAGCGTTGCAACATTATTAAAGAAAGGGGAGCAACATTCTCAGGGCGAGCTGCCAAACTGTGGCACAATCTCAAGTCATTCCCAGATCACAGTCATTTGTATTCATAGTCTACTCTAGGGGTCTGTTTGATGATCTTTAGACATACATGGAGGTATGGTGGACCTTTTTTTTTTTTACCCTTTTTTCCTAAACTTCTTCGCCATATTTTACAATCTTGAAAAACATTTTAAATAGTTCAACTACCTGATCTACGACGACAAGTTTAGGGGTAAGGGGTGGCCAAATATATATATATGAGCCTATATATAGCTACCGGTATACATGAGCCTATGTATGAGCCTAAACAGCTGTGTCTAACACCAGGCACCAGGGGGGTGAGGTCAAGGTTGGGGATGTGACTGACACCAGGGGGGTGAGGTTAAGGTTAGGGATGTGACTGACACCAGGGGGGTGCGGTCAAGGTTAGGGTTGGGGATGTTGGGACATTTGGCAACACTTTCCTTAGCTTATGGGCAATTAACTGTGATAGCTATCACCAGAGCAGTGCGGTCAGTGTGTGCACACACACACAGAGCCCTATAGACACATGCAGACCACACACACACACACACACACACACACACACACACACACACACACACACACACACACACACACAGCATAACTGCACAATAATTATGTGTAATCTGTGTAGCTACATACCACTGGCCAACAAATCAAGTGAATGCTCACAGAACAACTTTCAACGCTACACTGTGAGTGTGAACAGAGGAATGCGCCAGCCAGCATCGTCCAATCACATCTCGTCCTATCCCAGCTGAGGAGTCCATGACTTCATGGTCATAATCTGATTGGCCTTCTTGCAGTGAGTAATGAGTTGTGTTGTTGGCCAATGGTGGGACTGTGGGAGTGTGTGCCTAGAGCAGGCGTATCCTCCTGGTTTTTAACCAGGACGATTCTACAAAATGTCTTCTGAATCATGACAGTTTTCTGAAAAACCCCATGTTTCTATGTCAGTGGTTCTCATCTCATACTATTTCATGTCAAGGACTCCAAAAATATGTAATTGGCCGCTGACCCCCCATCTGGAAATATGTCGTTCCAGGGACCACCCAGAAGCAAAGATTTCAAATAAAAACGTTCGCTCTGAAAGAATATATATTTCAAAGATTTGCAGCACATTTTCAAATGGCCTATAATAAAATGTTTTAAAACACCAAAAGGGGTTCCCATCCTGAATGGGTTGAACAGCTGGTGGATGCAAATGGCGCTGGCGCGCAACTTCAAGTTGTAGCACGGGGGCAAAGCGTTTCCCCAACGCTACAAGTTGAAGTTGAAGCCGCGTGCGAGTGTCATTTTTATCCACCAGCTGTTGCCAAGGCACTTTACATACTGTAGATTGTACATTCACACACCAATGACAGAGGAAACCATGCAAGGCACCCAAGCTGCACATCTGGAGACATTAGGGGTTCAGTGTCTTGCTCAGGGAAACCTTGACACCAACTCTGGGGGAGCCCGGATTCGAACTACCGTAGCAACGTTTAGGTTCCCTTCCGGCCACTCTACCCCTGAGCCAACGCTGCCCAGGGGCTGTAGGAGAATCTGTCACTACTGTGCGTTGGTCAATGGTGGGGCTGCCTGTGGGAGAATCTGTCACTAGTACTATTACCACACATACTGCTGCTTGTGTTTTCGCTCACCATAACAACATAACAAACTAGAAAAAGTGCCCTTCTGGGCACAGGTCTCCACCAGGATAGGAATGTAGGACATTGCAGCTTGCCTTCATCTGGTGGTTGGATAAAAGGGCAACAAAAGTAAATTAGAGGTAAAAACACTTTTCGGCCAGTTATAGCGCCACCTTGAGGCTGAGTTGAAATTGTTCATGTGGCATTTCTTCCTCGGCCTAGTGGGAATGTGCGTGAACAATTTCACGGAAATCACGCGATGTATTCATGATTTGCAGCATTTTGTTTGAAACTGAGCACTCCTGTGAACTTTGGAAGCCAATCTTAACCAATCAGGATGGAGTCTGAGAAATCTGAAAGACCCGTTTCGTTGAATGGCTCTAGAGAGACTGTACCAATTTGCGCGATGTTTGGACAAAATCTGTAGATGTACTGTGCAAAAACTTGTTTTGCACAAAGCGGCCTCCTGGTGGCGCTATAACAGGCCGTTCTGGAAATTTTGGGGAGTGCAAAACATACTCTCCCCCCATGCCTTCGGCCTGGTGGAGACAAAAATACTACAGGCAGTGGTGGGAAAAGTACCAATACTGCAATGTAGAACTACTCTGTTACACAAGAAAAAGTGTAATTCTAAATGTACCACAGGCCATACCATAGTTGGGCCAGGCCAGGCCAGGCAGGATGGAGGTTTTGTATGAGTTGTGTGTGTCAGTCATATAGTTTGTCTGAAAGCCCGTCCCATTGCAGCCGTTTTCTGAGTTCGCTGTTGCCAAAGTAGCGTGAGTATTTGGCGATTGGTTCATAGTCATACTGGTTCATCCTAAACACATTAGTAAATTGTGTGACATCGTTGTCAGTCTAACTACCTGTGCATGGTAAATGGTGCATTTATATAGGGCTTTCATCCAAAGCGCTTTACATAGATTGTGCATTACATTCACCCATTCACACACACACTTTCATACACCGATGGCAGAGGAAACCATGCAAGGCACATCGGGAGCAATTAGGGGTTCAGAGTCTTGCTTAACCCATTCTGACCGGGCACCCATTTTGGTGTCAGCATCATGTTATGCTTTAGCTATTTAAAAATAGCAGATCTACAAGCTCATATCGCGCCACCGAGTGGCGCGATACGAGCTTGTAGGTCTGCTATTTTTGAAAAATCGAAGAGCGACTGACATTTTTAGAATCTGATCTCAGGTCAGATTGGGTTCATCAGACCAGTGTGTGTCCGGCGGAAACCTCGTATGAATCTGATCTCAGGTCAGAATGGTTTAAGGACACTTTGACACCAACTCTGCGGGAGCCCGGGATCGAACTGGGAACCCCACGCTTGTCAACCGGCTGTTCTATCGGCCACTCTACCCCTGGCAGTAGGGCACAGTAATACTACTGGTATTATTATTACTGATATAGTATCTACTAATAACAGTAATTGTAATGTTATTATACTGTAACTATGCTTACAATTACTAGAGCCAACACGGTTATATGTAATGTGGAAGTGAGAGTGAGTAGAAACCGTGTGTGAATAACAATCTATTGTGTAATCAAAACATTCCATGCATGCCTTGACATCGACAGACAGGTCTCCTAAACACAACACACAAACCTTGGAAGACTCAGCTGTCAATTCAACATGACAAATGTGTTTTCTGCAGGTCGAGAGTATTGGCAAGTAGGGTGTCACTGCTTTGAGGACACGTACTGCCTCGAGGCTGTGGTGGGGGATGTTCAAACAGCAGGCCTCCGTAATACAGTATGCCGGTCTCTCCAACCACCACAGATTCACTCTACAGAATTACTCTTGGGGGAAAAGGCAATCGTACTGCAGTAATTCATTCGTCGGTCATACTGGGAGCATGAGAGAACAATGTGACTGTAGTCAATGTCCCAGGCAGACAGCAGTCAGTTCAACAACGTACAATAGACACCAGTGTCACCCATGGCATGCAAACACACACACACACACACACCTCCTATAGACACCACACACACCAGTGTCACCCACATACAGCCTATAGACACCATAGCGTCATCCATACACACAGCTCATCATGAGAACTGACTGGTAGTCTATTTAAATCCGGGGGATATACCCAGAAGTGTAGTGGGTGCCACATGTAAACCCTTTTGTGATCTCTGGCATCTCTAACTCTACAACTTAAATGTCTGCATCCCTCTTAGGTTTTCACTGTCTCAATAAAGACACAGCTGGCTGGCTGTATCCGACTACAGATTCTACAGCTGCGGCTATAGATCGCTTTAAAAAAAGGGGTGAAAAAAAGATAATCTGTAGTAATACTGTCAGTGATTAGAAACTAAGGATAAAGGGAGAAAACAAGCCAGTCATGACTTAGTTGGACATCTATGTGATCAAAGGATGGCTGTCAGAAACTATGTCAGATGAGTCTCCGATAACAATAAGAGCACGCTTTACACACACATTTTACACAAAGTACTTCACAGAAAGTATAGAAATGTATTTAAAATGAAATGCATTATAATAGGAAATGGGAAAGAAAATAGGGTGTATGATGAAAAATAAAACAAAAGTGCAATTGTGGTTTTACGCTACACTATCAGCAAAAACCCTGCATTCATTAAGGTGTATCATATTGTGTAGGAGCATTTATCCTTCTGTCCAGTCATCAACAAGTGGAGGGGTCCCAGACCGGACCCCGGGACTTCCCGAGCACTCTGAATAGAGCTTGTGTTTTCCAAGACACTTGGGCCTCTAGTTTGAGGGTGGTATAAATAAACTGGCACACTCAACCTAGAACTATCCAACGCAGTGTTTCCTCAAAGTTCCATGGAGGGAAGCGCTAATGAAATCTGCCATGGACACACAAGAGATTCCCAGGTATTATGAGCCGCGACCTTTGCAATGGATGTAGGGGTTCCTGGTGTAGCAATATTACCACTGGCAATGTGCAAGTTTGACCATTATGTGACAGCCATACCACAGACAACGCATTTGATTATATCCCTCTCCTCCTTTATGTGGGTATAGGGCAGTCAGAGACAGAAAATTTAAGCCAGTATTTTTGTGGTGGGTTGTCCCTCTTCATTCGTGCTACCTATACTGACTCCAACTTGTGAACCCGTCAATTTAGCTGCAGATAAACATTCCCGTTTTAATACCACCCACAAATTAGAGGCCTTAAATAACCAGACACTTTATACCTGAACGTATTGGAGCACCAAACATATCGTCTTTACTTTCACATGTCTGGCTTTACAACACAACCTCAAAAGCATTCATTACTTAACACTAGGGGTGTATTTTAACAGCGATATATCATATCATATCATATGATACATAGACGAATAAGACGATATTGGTTAATTCATGGCGATGCGATTCAATGATCGATACACAAAGTCACACAATAACACATGTTGCCGTTTGCATATCGATATACCGGTACTTAAAGGTATTATGACATTATTTATAACATGATTTTAACATTAAAAGTCTTGGCCATGGTCCTTCAAACGTGTCTAAAAAGTTTGGACATTCAACTCCACTCCAGTATTTCTTGCCAGGAGTTTTTGTGTATGTGTAATCTGCATCCTGAGAAGGCATGGAAAAACACATTATTTTAGCCTGTAGATGTCGGTAATTCCCCCTTTCCTGTCAACCCAAGATGCGCTTATTTGACAACTTGGTAGGAACGTCACCGTCAAAAATAAAAGAGTCATCTAGGCCAGTTGGTATCCAGTGTAAGGACTTGTGTTGATTGACACAGCCAACAACAGAGCAGATAGATTTTTCTCTAGAAGCCATTATTAGTAAGTATTACAAAGAAACAAAGTCGCGGTCACAATGAGGAAGCGGAGAGGAGAGGGGCGGAGAAGAGAGGGTAGGCAGGGAGCAGAGGGGAGGGGGCGGAGGTTTAGCAGGGATCTACGTATATGCCTGCCGTCCAACCAGATGAGACATTTTTGCATAATTATTCACAAAAGTCCAGAAAGCATAGAATACACTGAATGTTCAAACTTCGTTTTTTTTGGTGACATTGATGTCAAGAAAAGCCAAAAAAGCCAAAAAATCTACAAAAATGTGTTTTAAATGTCACAATCCCTTTAAATCTTTGAATAAACCCAATTATACCGAGCCAACTTCCGGCGGTCTTCGAACACCACTGAGAAACGTACATTGAAACGAATAGCTGGGGGGCGGGGCTGTCCGCCCTCTAGTTTATATAAATATATAACTCCATGGGAGTACCCTTGAGAAGGAAAGAAAAAGCAGCGGGATGGAAATCATGGTGTGAAAGTGAGGACTGCAGCAGCTGACCGTGAAAAGTGTTAGCGCTCTGTGAATTAAGGTCTTTATCTGCCACGAGGCGCCAAGTGGATAGGGAACAGGTCTGTCACTCACGGCATACACTACAGTACATACATACATAGTACAATCCTCAGTGTCTCTGTAATTCTAAGGGCAAGTTCACACTGCGGTCCAACTTGGCAGATGTTGTGGCAGTGTGAATGTTCCCCCGGAGCGGATCACCCAACCCGTTCCCGGGATCGCATGGAGGTATAGTCTCCGGACTCGATTGAAGTGTACTCGGATACGGATCGCTGTAATGTGAAAGCATTGAATACATACAGGGGGAGCGCAGAAGAGCGCAGAAGAATCAAGGTGAATCATGGCCATGCAGCGCGGAGCCAGGCAATCGTATTCGGTGACAGTTTGAATGAAACGGACTCGGTGTGAACCTGCCCTGCGAGAGTGTACACTACAGTCTCACAGCCCCCTCTCACCCATCTGGCACCTATGAAGAAACAGTTTGCTATCCGTCCCAGGCTGCATGGTCACGGGGCTCCGTCCTCAGCCCCCACAACCACTAAACAGCACTCATAATGACTTCCTGTGTTTTAAAAAAGGTCACAGTTCATGACACTTACATCCCATGAAAGCTAGTCGAAAATAGTACAGTATACTCTCCAAGTCAGTTTCTCTACAAAGACCATTCCGTTTGGCTCTGTAGGACAGACCAGTGGTTTTCAACCAGTGGTCCGGGGACCACCAGCGGTCCTTGAGGGGGTTCTAGGTGGTCCCCAGCTAAATGATGGAGTTGGTAACCAAATGCACCCTTATAGATCAGGGGGTTCTCAACCCGGGGGTCGCCAAATTATTTTGGAGGGTCCCCAATTTCTTTCTTTTTTTGCAACTGAATGGCTGGAAAATGGAAATGAAGAGTTTACATAATAGTACATACACCTTCCCTAATGATTATATCTGGTTTCAGTATTGTCTCTATTATTACGGTTATTGTAGCAATCAATTTATATTGGGGGTCGGGGGGCGGGGGTCCCGAGGTATTGCCAAAGCATTTCCGGGGGGGCCCTGGCCAAAAACGTTGAGAACCCCTGTATAGATCATTAACTCATGAGTTTAACCCATTCTGACCTGAGATCAGATTCATACGAGGTTTCCGCCGGACACACACTGGTCTGATGAACCCATTCTGACCTGAGATCAGATTAAAAAAATGTCAGTCGCTCTTCGATTTTTCAAAAATAGCAGACCTACAAGCTCGTATCGCGCCACTCGGTGGCGCGATATGAGCTTGTAGATCTGCTATTTTTAAATAGCTAAAGCATAACATGATGCTGACACCAAAATGGGTGCCCGTTCAGAATGGGTTAAACCAAGAAGTCCTAGAAGTCCATGCACAAAAATAAAAATTGTTCTTTTGAGCAACGTTACGCCTGTTGTCTCTTCTATGGTACCAACATCAATACAGCATGGAATTGTGGACAAAATATTATCCATCGACAACAAAATATTCGAAGTCTTTGGTCTGAGAGGCTAAATGTCATCAAATGCCAGATAAATGGAAGTATGGAGCTCTGCGACTACGGATAAGGTGGAAGATGGATGGATGGATTATTGGCCCTTGATATGAAAAGGGTTGAAAACCCAAGGGACAGACGGTTAGTGCCGTCGGTTTGTCCCTTTAGTTCCTGCTGTATTTCTTTGTACGACAGAGAGTTATGTAATGTTTGGTCTGTTGTGATGGTCTAAAGTGTATTTAGTTAGTAGCAGAGCGGTCCATCTGGATCTCTGTCGGGCCACAGACTGCATTAGTAGTAGCAGAGCGGCAGTATTATGTCCTCCAGGGAATCCAGAGTTAAAACTTCCCAGAGAGGCAAGGCTGGAGAGGGCAGAGGTCACATGGAGGGGAGGAACGCAGAGATCAAATAAAAACTGGTTGGCATATCAGTGAGAGAGAGAGGTTGGCATATCAGTGAGAGAGAGAGAGACGGACAAGCCTAACACAGTCAGTAGGAGGTTGGCATATAATATTGTACTTGGTACTCTTGGTGTTCTTCATACACTTTGTTATAGTTACTAGGACTAGATATAATACTTCATAAACATTGTTATAAGTTGTTATGCATAATTATGAACAAGCATAAGTAGGTAGTGTTAATGCCTTATAAGTGTATTATAAAGGTGGCTGTGGTGCTTAACACATTGATTGCTAACTTTTGAAATTCTACTCAGGATTGCTTCTGCTAAGCGATTAACATTGGACTTTTTAACTTTTTAGGGGCCCACAGCGAGGGGCCTCTTATAGCACATCGCACATTGCATAAATCAAAAGGAAGCCAAACTAGTCCACTTCAATTTAAAAAAAAAAATATGATTCTACCATCTTCCATTCTGGAGATATTGACCTTTTTCTAAAACCTGCTTTTCACTGCACGCTGCTCTTTTGAAAAAACAGCAGAGATATGGAAGGTTGAAGTTGACAGACATTGACAGACAGATATAAAAATGAACACAAATAATATCATATACATACTACACACTGAATGAAAGCCCTGAATGTCTACTTTTAGGAGGAAAACAAATACACATGGTCCCATGTATAGTTTGTCAGTAATTGGCTGTTGAATGCAGCTTGCGCCCACCAGAGAGGATTTCAGAAAATGCATGGACCTGAAGAACCATTATTCACAAAATAAGGCCTATAGCGACATGTACATACTATATACCGTATGAAACAGAAGACTCTCTGCTTTCATAAGAAAAATACTTCTACTGTAATAATAATACAAATCACACCCCTGTGAAGTGAGCAGTGCAATGTTGCACAACATTGCACTGCTCACTTCACATGGGTGTGATTTTTATTATTATTACAGTAGAAGTATTTTTCTTATGAAAGCAGAGAGTCTTCTGTTTCATACGGTATATAGTATGTACATGTCGCTATAGGCCTTATTTTGTGAATAATGGTTCTTCAGGTCCATGCATTTTCTGAAATCCTCAGAGTATTTTAGACAAGACAAGGAACTGACAACTAAATATTCACAAAATAAGGCCTATACATACTATATACCGTATGAAACAGAAGACTCTCTGCTTTCATAAGAAAAATACTTCTACTGTAATAATAATGAAAATCACACCCCTGTGAAGTGAGCAGTGCAATGTTGCACTGCTCACTTCACAACATTGCACTGCTCACTTCACATGGGTGTGATTTTTATTATTATTACAGTATTAGTTTTTTTCTTATGAAAGCAGAGAGTCTTCTGTTTCATACGGTATATAGTATGTACATGTCGCTATATGCCTTATTTTGTGAATAATAGTTCTATAGGTCCATGCTTTCTCTAATCAGACCAGTGTGTGTCCAGTGGAAACCTCGTATGAATCTGATCTCAGGTCAGAATGGGCTAAAGTTCTCTCTGAAAAAGAGAATTTTATAAATGAAATGGATTCAATAGTCTAGTATTGACAAACAGTATATGGGATATGTGTATTTTATTTGTTTTCCTCCTAAAATTAGACATTTAGGGCTTTCATTCAGTGTGTAGTATGTATATGATAATTTATTTATGTTTATATCTGCCTGTCATGATAACGTCATGATGATGATGATTCTATGCACATATGTGATCATTGTCTCAGTAAACAAAATCAACAGATCGTTTGATAGCATAACAGTGACTTGAGAGGTTGACATGTCTGGACATGAACCACAGGAGCGACTCAACTCGCAGTGGGGGGGGGGGTTCCACGACATGTCTGGACATGAACCACAGGAGCGATAAGCGTAGCCCGGCTGGCTGTGATTTCGACAAAATGACAGACAACACGATGGCTTCCGCAGCTTAGGATTGTATTAGTTATCCATTACAAACGGGTCGATTACGTCCCAGACGCCTTATCACTGCAATTGGCTGGCGAAGGCGCTATGGCGATTATGGTGATCAACTGCCGAGAATCTTTTTTCCGAGAATGAGAGTAGCATTGCAAACTGCAAAACGATCGATCGCAACTCGCAGTGTGGGGGGGGTTCCACGGTGTGATCTGCTAGCCTAGTATACTGCTTCTTTGTCCAAACATGGCTGACGCGACGGCGAAAAAAAGACAGTTGGTCAGATGTATACTGCTTCTCCTATGGCGGTCCTTCGAGAATACGTCATTCGTTTCGCGTATACCTGTCCGTGTGCGTGAAATGGCGATCGACCGTTGGAGATTATTCTTGGTTTACATACGGGTTTATATTTCCGAGAATGAGGCGGCAGACCGGTGAGTTGTCGTTGGAAAGAATTAGAGAGGGCTGTGTCGAGTGGATCTGTGTGAATGAGTGGGGGGGGGGGGGAAGAAACTGTAATGCGATGGAGAGATGCCTCGGGAGAAACCATGTAGAAACAGGAGGGGAAGGGTAATCGAGTGTATTCACAAATTTCACACACACTAGAAAATGGGTAGCTCCATTTTAGATCCCCTGATCTGCGTTGGTCTATGCCGTGTGCAGGACGGCGATGCCGCCTCCCCAGTACGTCGTAATGGATACGGCATGCCTGGAATGTGGTTAGACCAGGCCTCTTTTCAGGAGGTGGGGGGCTTTAAACTCCCGGATCTCACAGCGGATCTTTCTGGAGATGATCAGTGTTACATTATGTGTTGTCCGGGCGTCAGAGAAGTTGATGTACAGTATACAGTAAAAACACCAATAAAACGCTTTAGAGCGTGATGCGCAGACGGCGCTCGAGATTAATAAAACGCTTTAGAGCGTTTTGCGCAATCGATGAGTTAATAGACCGGACTTTAACATAGTGTTAACCCACATTTCTGCCTTGGTGCCAAGGTGTGTGTGTATGTATGTATATATATATATATAATTATAATTATTATATTTATTTATTATTATTTTTAGGAAATGGAAAAACAAATGTTACATTTTTCAGAAATTGACGAAAACCTTATATTTTTTAAACAAAGCAATACTGCCTCATCAACGTTGGTATTGTGACTTTGCATATTATCAGACTTGCATGTGTCATCATATTATCACCAGATCATTCTTAAAACCACCTAACTCCACTGACAATGGATCTCCATGCTACAAGTTTGATTATCACACACACACACACACACACACACACACACACACACACACACACACACACACACACACACACACACACACACACACACACACACACACACACACACACACACACACACACACACACACACACACACACACACACACACACACACACACGTCTCCATCATTACACCTAGCTGCATGTTTGAGCATTTATTTAATATTTACATGTCGATTTCAGCTCTGACACTTATTTCAGACATGCTCTAGTATGTGAAGAGTCTGCCTGTGTTATTAACTCATTTAAAAAAGTTTTTCTCCTCTGGTGAAAAGCTGGAATTTGCGCGATGGCAGGCTCTCAGTCAAATCTGGTCACATTATATGCAAAGATTTGCGCTAGATTTTCATGATCTTTAAAAAATAGCAGACCTACAAGCTCAGAGCTTGTAGATCTGCTATTTCTCAATAGATAATGTTTAAAATAATGGTAAAAACACCAAAAGGGGTTCCCGCCCAGGATGGGCTAAAACCAATAATTTGATACCTACGTCTAAGGCCTGCCACGGTTGGGCTGTGCCGAGCCTGGTTATTCACCCATGCCGACTGGGCATGGTTTATACTAGCGTTCTGTGGCAGACAGCGGCAAAATGTGCACAAGCGGAAATGCAACTGGAACCTTTTTAAACTGCTTTTCGTTTCGGGTTTTTTTTACCCCTTCTATAGTACAGTGGAAAAGAGGCTTCACGATGACGTCGTACTGTAATTAAGAAAATATGTGGTCAGAACTATGACATACTGTAGCACGGACATGAGAAATATGTGCCATGAGCTGTATGAGGCAGTGCACATTACTGTTCTGTAAATGTCATAGAAGTGAGAAAGTAAATGAGGCCATAAACTGAAGTGTGTGACTTCATTATACAGGAGGGCTTAAGCCCGATTCATACTTCATCAATCATCACACGATGGCGTCGTGTAACAAAGATATATGGACCTACAAGTTCACAAGGAGTCGTGGGTGCGATGCGTTCTTGTGAACTTGCAGGTCAGCTATTTTCAGAGAGCAAAGATATTGTAAAACGGGCTTAAAAAAGGGATCAGGCTGACTGAAGAATCCACAGTCTGATCAGGAGGAATATTCCGTTCAGAGAAGAACCAGATTGTCAATATTCCTCCAGAACTACAGAATCCAGATTAACCCATTCTGACCGGGCACCCATTTTGGTGTTGGCATCATGTTATGCTTTAACTATTGAAAAATAGCAGATCTACAAGCTCATATCGCGCCACCGAGTGGCGCGATACGAGCTTGTAGGTCTGCTATTTTTTTTAAATCGAAGACACTTTTAGAATCTGATCTCAGGTCAGAATGGGTCCTTTCCTTGTCAATGTCCAGCACTGTGTAAAGACAATAAGGGAGCATTTTCAGCTAGACAGCCACTATTACTTCAAATGTCATCTATATAAACATTGGCTTGTGAAACATCATACGGGTTGGTGTGTGTAGTGTGAATTAGAGTAGACTGGCAACAATAACAACTTAACAAGCACAATCAGTGACATTACTAGCAAGTCTTTGATCAATTCTGTACCGAAGATATGATACCAAATCTTTACAATACACTGGTCAGACATATAACCATTCAATGTCCATGAACGTTTCCATCAGTGCAGAGTGCAGACCATGTGGGGAAAAAGCAGAAAACGACATTGCCGTTTTTCCATTCTGCAAACCAGAGTTAAGATGAACAACGTGGTCTCACATCTCTTCCATTCACTAAGCCTTTAAAGTGACCTGCTGGGTGTAATGTCACTCTACTGATCCTGCCTGGGCTCCTATACTCCATTTAATTAAATGAAATATGCCTCATTATCGTTAAGCTGTACATCTACTTACAGACATTATTTTATAATTCTTTAAGTTCTGATGTGTGGGGTAATGTCTGCGCGCTGGCTGTGGTTGTGTGGTTGGAAGTGATTCAGTTTCCACTGGGCTCTCCTTCAGTCATTTTGGCGCACACAACTCTGTCATGTGACACGTGGTCACTTTCACACGTACAGAAGAATTGCAGCCTAAAGGATGGACAGTTTGTGTGCCCGTGTGTGTCAGTCTGTCGTTTTCTGTTGCATATTTATGTACGTATCTATACGGTTAGTGTGAGTGCCTGCAGCATGTATCTACACTGCAGTGTATAGTATGTGTTGTGAATTCATGTCCATTGATTTCGCACACACAGTCACACACAGTCACACACACACACAAATCGGTGCATGACCGACAACTGCGCGCAAGCCGCGCATGCAAATGAAAATGGATCATTGCCTAAGCGGAGCAGCTACTGTAAACAAAAGTTAAGAAATGACAGAAAAATAAGGAAGGAAAGCAGATATTTTTCATAAATAGCTGTGGCCGTCTCTGACTCTTCTGCCCATCAGGGAGTGGTCATTCTCTTCCTGTCCAGGATTAAAATGGAGGAATTGAGAAAACTGAGGACTATGTAGACTCAAAATCATCTCAGGCCATGCAGTCGCTGAAATGATAAACTATTGAAACACAAATTGAAAAACAAAATGACTATTGACTACCGGTTCCCAGCCAAACACTGGAGGCCAAAATTCCAGGTTTTAAAGGAGAATTCCATACTAAAAGGCTTTCTTACATTTCTTTGTAGTTGTTACGTCCCCACCAAAGAGGTCCAGGTGTTATTTTGTGCAAAAGCTCCTTATTGGCTATTTCCCCTACTATAAGCCCTAAATGAATTGCATTGAATGGGAATTGAATGGGGCTATGGGGTGTTGTGCTAATTCGCTTATTTCCATCGCTCAAAATTATAATTTCTTTGTATATATCCTCTCTTCATAATGTAAATAATATCCCAAGCGGCACACTTTACTACTTCTTTCGATGGAAATAAGCGAACTAGCATAACACCCCATAGCCCCATTCAATTCCCATTCAATGCAATGCAATTCATTGAGGGCTTATGGTAGGGAAAATAGCCAATAAGGAGTTTTTGCACAAAAAAACACCTGTACCTCTTTGGTGGGGACGTAACAACTACAAAGAAAGGTACGAAAGATAAGAAAGCATTCTAGCATGGAATTCTCCTTTAAGAGGAATGTCACCGAAATATTTAAGGGAGAGTGACAGGAAAAACGAGAGAAAGTTTCAACTGCACTGTGGGCGTGACCACTGGAGTTGGCTCAAGTATAATAATTTTGTCTTGTGACAGATCTGCAGACATGTGCCGTAAACAGTAAAGTAAGCAGTCTTGCTAGGGTAGTGTTGCTTCGAGTGTCCTTTCCTGTGCTTCTGTGCCGTTAATCCTGTTGAGAAGCAAGTGTATGTAGCACAGTATGTATGCTGCATTCACACTGGCAGCTACAAATTCTACAATTCACCGTTCATTTTCAACGGAAGGCAACAGGCCCGCCACTGGGCCACAATACGCACCGTGCGTAGGGCAACACTCCAAGGGACGCAACAAAATGCGCCGAGCCGATCCTCATAATAATAATTTTCTCTGCAGCTCCGCCGCTTAACAATGAGCGCCTGAAGCCTGTGTGTGCGTCCTGAAGTTGCATGCGTGCTCATGTGTGCCCGTCTAGCAGTGAGTTATTTAGCACCAACATTAGAGGACAAATCAAAGTCAAATCAATCAAAGTCAGGGGAAGGGGGGGGGGTTAGCACAAACATCATGCGTAGGGTAGCCTCGGATACCCAGGCTTTCATTTTGTCTGCACGAAATGCGGCAACTAACGGTCAGCTGCGTCCCTGGAAGCCAACAAGCTAACAAGATGCAAAGCAACACAATAATGCTGCGTCGCTCTGTAGCTTTGCATCTTTTGTACTTGCAAGCAGGGTAAATGCAGCATGAGTATGCTGCATTAATTGTGTGTATGTAACGTGTGCTGAAAATCCTGTCGAGTTGCAGGTGAATGTATGTATTAGTATGCTGGTTTGGCATTAATTGTGTGTACTGTATGTGCACTGTAAATCCTGTTGAGATGCAAGTGAATGGACGTCTTAGTACGCTGGTGCCATTAATTGTGTGTATGTGTGCGGTAAACCCTGTTGAAATGCAGCTGAATGTATGTCTCACATTGTATATTTTAGGCGTCCGTGCCCAGGGAGCCCATTGTTCATAATCCGATGAAAGGCCTAATATTTGTTTGCTGGTTAGATATGGCTGTTATTAGTCAGAGTATTGCTGACCGACATCACAGTGACCCATGGCAATATATATTATATATAATATATATTATATTTCTCCACAGTGGGTTGAGTGGTTGACCAATCAATTGACCATTGGCATAATGCTGGGAATGAATGAGATTCTTCACTTTTCCGAAATGAACAGGGTTTATTTACATTTTTACCACAGGCTATGGGATCAGTAGTCAGTGGTTTTATTGTCTCCTCTGTCCGTCCGTCCGTCCGTCCGTCCGTCCGTCCGTCTAATCTCCAGAATGGCCTGTTATAGCGCCACCAGGCAGGGCTCGACGCTTAGCATTTGTCCAAGTAGCACGTGTGCTACTAT